>NC_091369.1:1547391-1817391 GCF_038502225.1 Cherax quadricarinatus
TGTGTGTGTGTGTGTATGTGTGTGTGTGTGTGTGTGTGTGTGTGTGTGTGTGTGTGTGTGTGTGTGTGTGTGTGTGTGTGCGTGTGTGTGTGTGTGTGTGTGTGTGTGTGTGTGTGTGTGTGTGTGTGTGTGTACTCACCTATTTGTACTCACCTATTTGTGGTTGCAGGGGTCGAGTCACAGCTCCTGGCCCCGCGTCTTCGCTGATTGCTACTAGGTCCTCTCTCTCCCTGCCCCATGAGCTCTATCATACCTCGCCTTAAAACTATGTATGGTTCCTGCCTCCTAGATTATAGCTTCGAGGGTTATTTTCATTACCAAGGGCAAGTACCTTACACTTATCCACATTGCATTTATCTACATTGAACTGCATCTGCCACTTTTCTGACCAAGAATAGAGTTTGTTTAAATCCTCATTAAACAAACTCTATTCTTGGTCAGAAAAGTGGCAGATGCAGTTCAATGTAGATAAATGCAAGGTTCTGAACCTTGTGAGTGCCTGACTACTCTATGACTGAAGAAATACTTCCTAACATCCCTTTGATTCATCTGAGTCTTCAACTTCCAATTGTGACCTCTTGTGTCTGTGTCCCATCTCTGGAACATCCCGTCTTTGTCCACCTCGTCTATTCCGCGCAGTATTTTATATGTCGTTATCATGTCCTGTCCTCCAGTGTCGTCAGGCCGATTTCCCTCAACCTTTCTTCATAGGACAATCCCCGTAGCTCTGGGACTAGTCTTGTTGCAAACCTTTGCACTTTCTCTAATTTCTTGACGTGCTTGACTAGGTGTGGATTCCAAACTGGAGCTGCATACTCCAGTATGGGCCTGACGTAGATGGTATACAGAGTCTTAAACGAATCCTTACTGAGGTACCGGAACGCTATCCGTAGGTTTGCCAGGCGCCCGTATGCTGCAGCAGTTATCTGATTGATGTGCGCCTCAGGAGATATGCTCGGTGTTAGACTCACCCCCAGATCTTTTTCCTTGAGCGAGGTTTGCAGTCTTTGGCCATCTAAACTATATTGTGTCTGCGGTCTTCTTTGCCCTTCCCCAATCTTCATGACTTTGCATTTGGCAGGGTTAAATTCAAGGAGCCAGTTGCTGGACCAGGCTTGTAGCCTGTCCAGGTCTCTTTGTAGTCCTGCCTGATCCTCGTCCGATTTGATTCTTCTCATTAACTTCACATCATCTGCGAACAAGGACACTTCTGAGTCTATCCCTTCCGTTATGTCGTTCACATATACCAAGAACAGCACAGGTCCTAGGACTGACCCCTGTGGAACCCCGCTTGTCACAGGCGCCCACTCTGACACCTCATCGCGTACCATGACTCGTTGTTGCCTCTCTGTCAGATATTCTCTGATCCATTGCAGTGCCTTTCCTGTTATGTGTGCCTGGTCCTCTAGCTTTTGCAGTAACCTCTTGTGAGGAACTGTGTCGAAGGCCTTCTTGCAGTCCAAAAATATGCAGTCGATCCACCCCTCTCTCTCTTGTCTTACTTCTGTCACCTTGTCATAAAACTCTAGTAGGTTTGTGACACAGGATTTTCCTTCCCTGAAACCGTGCTGGTTGTCAATTATACACTTGTTTCTTTCCAGGTGCCCCACCACTCTCCTCCTGATGATCTTCTCCATGACCTTGCATACTATACACGTTAGTGATACAGGTCTGTAGTTTAGTGCCTCATGTCTGTCTCCCTTTTTAAAAATTGGGACTACATTTGCCATTTTCCATACCTCAGGGAGTTGCCCAGTTTCAAATGATGTGTTGAAGATCTTTGTTAATGGCTCACACAATATTTCTGCTCCCTCTTTAAGAACCCATGGAGAGATGTTGTCTGGTCCCACCGCCTTTGAGGTGTCAAGTTCGCATAGCAGCTTCTTCACCTCCTCCTTGGTTATATGTACCTCATCCAGCACTTGCTGGTATGCATCCCTGTTCTGATTTCTTGGAGTCCTACTGGTTTTAACTGTAAATACCTCTTTAAATCTTGTGTTGAGCTCCTGACAAACCTCTCGGTCGTTTCTTGTAAATTCCCCATCACCCTTCCTCAGTCTGATTACCTGGTCCTTGACTGTTGTTTTCCTCCTGATGTGGCTGTACAACAGCTTCGGGTCAGTCTTTACTTTTGATGCTATGTCATTTTCATATTGTCTCTGAGCCTCCCTTCTTATCTGTGCATATTCGTTTCTGGCTCTTCGGCTGATTTCTTTATTTTCCTGAGTTCTCTGTCTTCTGTACCTTTTCCATTCTCTAGTACACCTAGTTTTTGCCTCCCTACACCTTTGGGTGAACCAAGGACTCGTTATGTTCTTCCCATTATTTCTGTTTCCCTTGGGAACAAACCTCTCCTCTGCCTCCTTGCATTTTGTTGCTACATAGTCCATCATTTCTTGTACTGGTTTTCCTGTCAGTTCCCTCTCCCACTGAATGTCTTGAAGGAAGTTCCTCATGCCTGAGTAGTTCCCCCTTTTGTAGTTTGTTTTTTCCCAGCCTATTCCTGCTACTCTCTCCACTTGGAGCTCAACTATGTAGTCGAAGCACAGAACCACATGATCACTAGCTCCCACGGGCCTTTCATACATGATACCCTCGATGTCCGAACTACTCATGGTGAATACAAGGTCCAACCTTGCTGGTTCATCCTCTCCTCTCTCTCTGGTAGTGTCTCTAACATGTTGATGCATGAGGTTTTCCAGTACCACATCCATCATCTTGGCTCTCCATGTTTCGGGACCCCCATGGGGCTCCAGGTTTTCCCAGTCAATCTCCTTGTGATTGAAGATTGAGACACTTATGCAGCATATGGGAATCTTTATTCAGGAAACGTTTCGCCACACAGTGGCTTCATCAGTCCAATACAAAGAGGAAGGCGTAAGGAGAGGAGGAGTATGAGGTAATCAGTCCCTCAGCCTGGAGTCGATGTGTTCAGTCCATCAATCTACAAGATTGATGGACTGAACACATCGACTCCAGGCTGAGGGACTGATTACCTCATACTCCTCCTCTCCTTACGCCTTCCTCTTTGTATTGGACTGATGAAGCCACTGTGTGGCGAAACGTTTCCTGAATAAAGATTCCCATATGCTGCATAAGTGTCTCAATTTTCAACTTGTCGGTTTTTCAAAACCATTCATCACAACTCCTTGTGATTGAAATCACCCATAACTAGTAACTTTGCTCCCCCCATGTGTGCTCTCCTGGCCACCTCGGCTAGTGTGTCGATCATTGCTCTGTTGCTCTCATCGTATTCTTCTCTTGGCCTCCTGCAGTTCTGTGGTGGGTTGTACATTACTGCAATTATCACCTTATGTCCCTCAGACTGGATTGTTCCTACTAAGTAGTCCCTTTCGCCCGTGCCATCCATTCCTTCCATTTTCTCAAAACCCCACTGGATTTTAATGAGCAGTGCAACTCCTCCTCCCCCTCTCCTCCCTCTGTCTTTCCTGAGGATTTGATATCCGGATGGAAAGATTGAATCTGTTATTATTCTGGTGAGTTTTGTTTCTGTGAGTGCTATTATGTCTGGGGATGTCTCTTTGATTCTTTCGTGCCACTCCTCATACTTGTTTGTTATTCCATCTGCATTTGTATGCCACACCTTCAACTTCTTTTCTAAGACTGTGGTCTGGGAGGTATATTGGGGTTGGGGAAGTGGGAGACCTGGTAAAGAACTATGGGTTGTTGCTGGGGGGTGGAGTTTGTAATGTAGTGGGTGGGGGCATTGGATGTGGCATGGGTGTTTTGATTTAGAGTGTTTGGTTGCACTGGGGTTGACCTGGTTTTGAGGCTTCTATAGGAAGTTGTGAGGGAGGCTGTATTTGATCTTCTTCCTGGGTCTGGGATCTCCTGTCTGTCTTCTCCATCCCCTCTTTCCTCCTTTCGCCTTTGTACCATCTCTCTCAGTTTCTGCCTTTCTTCTTGTGTTCTGTCGCGGTCGAGATACACCTTCCTGTATGCCGTCATGTCCCTTAATCGTGCTTTCTCCTGCAGGATCCTGGTCCGAGTCGCTTCTGCCTTGAAGGTCACTCTCACTGGCCGGGTTCTTTTTTTTACAAACCCCCCTATTCTCCGAAAATTTTCCAGCTGGGTCATGTCGTCTTCTCCTATTGCTTTCATGATGTGTGTGTGTGTGTGTGTGTGTGTGTGTGTGTGTGTGTGTGTGTGTGTATACGTGTGTGTGTATACGTGTGTGTGTGTGTGTGTGTGTGTGTGTGTGTGGTGTGTATTCACTTATTTGTACTCACCTGTTTGTGGTTGCAGGGGTCGATTCATAGCTCCTGGCTCCGCTTCTTCACTGATTGCTACTAGGTCCTCTCTCTCCCTGCTCCATGAGCTTTATCATACCTCGTCTTAAAGCTATGTATGCTTTCTACCTCCACTACATCACTTGCCACACTATTCCACTTCCTGACTACTCTATGACTGAAGAAATACTTCCTAACATCCCTTTGACTCATCTGAGTCTTCAACTTCCAACTGTGACCCCTTGTTGCTGTGTCCCATCTCTGGAACATCCTGTCTCTGTTCACCTTATCTATTCCTTGCAGTATTTTGCATGTCGTTATCATGTCTCCCCATATTCCTGTCCTCCAGTTTCGTCAGGCCGATTTCCCTTAACCTTTCTTCGTGGGACATTCCCCTTAGCTCTGGAACTAACTTTGTTGGAAACGTTAGCATTTTTTCTAATTTTTGGTCTCAGACCAGGCCTCGTGGTGGATCAGGTATACTTGATGAGGATCAAGGTATACTCCAGGTATACTCCCTATGCTCATACGTGTCCACATTACACCTGGACACGCACCTCTCAAATGAGCGTGTGGGCGTGTCATTACCTATCTAATTCACTCTTTCTAATCACCTATTTGTAGTTACAGGAATAGAACCTGTGTCCGGGGTGTCCTGTCTACTGTGTTCGGGGTGTCCTGTCTACTGTACTGGGGTGTCCTGTCTACTGTGTCCGGGGTGTCCTGTCTACTGTGCTGGGGTGTCCTGTCTACTGTGTTCGGGGTGTCCTGTCTACTGTACTGGGGTGTCCTGTCTACTGTGTCCGGGGTGTCCTGTCTACTGTGCTGGGGTGTCCTGTCTACTTTGTCCGGGGTGTCCTGTCTACTGTGTTCTGGGTGTCCTGTCTACTGTGTTAGGGGTGTCCTGTCTACTGTGCTCGGGCTGTCCCGTCTACTGTGTTCAGGGTGTCCTGTCTACTGTGTTCGGGGTGTCCTGTCTACTGTGTTCGGGGTGTCCTGTCTACTGTGTTCGGGGTGTTCTGTCTACTGTGTTCTGGGTGTCCTGTCTATTGCGTCCGGGGTGTCCTGTCTACTGTGTTCGGGGTGTCCTGTCTACTGAATTCGGGGTGTCCTGTCTACTGTGTTCTGGGTGTCCTGTCTACTGTGTTCGGGGTGTCCTGTCTACTGTGTTCGGGGCGTCATGTCTACTGTGCTCGGGGAGTCCTGTCTACTGTGTTCCGGGTGTCCTGTCTACTGTGTTCTGGGTGTCCTATCTACTGTGCTCGGGGTGTCCTGTCTACTGTGTTCTGGGTGTCCTGTCTACTGTGTTCGGGGTGTCCTGTCTACTGTACTGGGATGTCCTGTCTACTGTGTTTGGGGTGTCCTGTCTACTGTGCTGGGGTGTCCTGTCTACTTTGTCCGGGGTGTCCTGTCTACTGTGTTCTGGGTGTCCTGTCTACTGTGTTCGGGGTGTCCTGTCTACTGTGCTCGGGCTGTCCCGGCTACTGTGTTCTGGGTGTCCTGTCTACTGTGTTCGGGGTGTCCTGTCTACTGTGTTCGGGGTGTCCTGTCTACTGTGTTCGGGGTGTTCTGTCTACTGTGTTCTGGGTGTCCTGTCTATTGTGTCCGGGGTGTCCTGTCTACTGTGTTCGGGGTGTCCTGTCTACTGTATTCGGGGTGTCCTGTCTACTGTGTTCTGGGTGTCCTGTCTACTGTGTTCGAGGTGTCCTGTCTACTGTGTTCGGGGCGTCCTGTCTACTGTGCTCGGGGTGTCCTGTCTACTGTGTTCCGGGTGTCCTGTCTACTGTGTTCTGGGTGTCCTATCTACTGTGCTCGGGGTGTCCTGTCTACTGTGTTCTGGGTGTCCTGTCTACTGTGTTCTGGGTGTTCTGTCTACTGTGCTCGGTGTGTCCTGTCTACTGTGTTCTGGGTGTCCTGTCTACTGTGTTCTGGGTGTCCTGTTTATTGTGTTCGGAGTGTCCTGTCTACTGTGTTGGGGGTGTCCTGTCTACTGTGTTCGGGGTGTCCTGTCTACTGTGTTCTGGGTGTCATGTCTACTGTGTTCGAGGTGTCCTGTCTACTGTGTTCTGGGTGTCCTGTCTACTGTGCTCGGGTGTCCTGTCTACTGCATTATGGGTATCCTGTCTACTGTGTTCTGGGTGTCCTGTCTACTGTGCTCTGGGTGTCCTGTCTACTGTGTTCTGGGTGTCCTGTCTACTGTGTTCGCGGTGTCCTGTCTACTGTGTTCGCGGTGTCCTGTCTACTGTGTTCGGGGTGTCCTGTTTATTGTGTTCGGAGTGTCCTGTCTACTGTGTTGGGGTGTCCTGTCTACTGTGTTCTGTGTGTCCTGTCTACTGTGTTCTGGGTGTTCTGTCTACTGTGCTCGGTGTGTCCTGTCTACTGTGTTCTGGGTGTCCTGTCTACTGTGTTCGGGGTGTCCTGTTTATTGTGTTCGGAGTGTCCTGTCTACTGTGTTGGGGGTGTCCTGTCTACTGTGTTCGGGGTGTCCTGTCTACTGTGTTCTGGGTGTCCTGTCTAATGTGTTCGGGGTGTCCTGTCTACTGTGTTCTGGGTGTCCTGTCTACTGTGCTCGGAGTGTCCTGTCTACTGTATTATGGGTATCCTGTCTACTGTGCTCTGGGTGTCCTGTCTACTGTGTTCTGGGTGTCCTGTCTACTGTGTTTTGGGTGTCCTGTCTACTGTGTTTTGGGTGTCCTGTCTACTGTGTTCGCGGTGTCCTGTCTACTGTGTTCTGGGTGTCCTGTCTACTGTGTTCGCGGTGTCCTGTCTACTGTGTTCGCGGTGTCCTGTCTACTGTGTTCACGGTGTCCTGTCTACTGTGTTCGGGGTGTCCTGTTTATTGTGTTCGGAGTGTCCTGTCTACTGTGTTCGGGGTGTCCTGTCTACTGTGTTCGCTGTGTCCTGTCTACTGTGTTCGCGGTGTCCTGTCTACTGTGTTCGCAGTGTCCTGTCTACTGTGTTTGGGGTGTCCTGTTTATTGTGTTGGGGTGTCCTGTCTACTGTGTTCGGGGTGTCCTGTCTACTGTGTTCTGGGTGTCCTGTCTACTGTGTTCGGGGTGTCCTGTCTACTGTGTTCTGGGTGTCCTGTCTACTGTGCTCGGGGTATCCTGTCTACTGTATTATGGGTATCCTGTCTACTGTGTTCTGGGTGTCATGTCTACTGTGTTCTGGGTGTCCTGTCTACTGTGTTCGCGGTGTCCTGTCTACTGTGTTCGGGGTGTCCTATCTACTGTGCTCGGGGTGTCCTGTCTACTGTGCTCGGGGTGTCCTGTCTACTGTGTTCTAGGTGTCCCGTCTACTGTGCTCAGGGTGTCTTTTCTACTGTGCTCAGGGTGCCCTGTCTACTGTGCTCAGGGTGTCCTGTCTACTGTGCTCGGGGTGTCCTGTTTACTGTGCTCAGGGTGTCCTGTCTACTGTGCTCAGGGTGTCCTGTTTACTGTGCTCAGGGTGTCCTGTCTACTGTGCTCAGGGTGCCCTGTCTACTGTGCTCAGGGTGTCCTGTCTACTGTGTTGGGGGTGTCCTGTCTACTGTGTTCTGTGTGTCCTGTCTACTGTGTTCTGGGTGTTCTGTCTACTGTGCTCGGTGTGTCCTGTCTACTGTGTTCTGGGTGTCCTGTCTACTGTGTTCGGGGTGTCCTGTTTATTGTGTTCGGAGTGTCCTGTCTACTGTGTTGGGGGTGTCCTGTCTACTGTGTTCGGGGTGTCCTGTCTACTGTGTTCTGGGTGTCCTGTCTAATGTGTTCGGGGTGTCCTGTCTACTGTGTTCTGGGTGTCCTGTCTACTGTGCTCGGGGTGTCCTGTCTACTGTATTATGGGTATCCTGTCTACTGTGCTCTGGGTGTCCTGTCTACTGTGTTCTGGGTGTCCCGTCTACTGTGTTTTGGGTGTCCTGTCTACTGTGTTCGCGGTGTCCTGTCTACTGTGTTCTGGGTGTCCTGTCTACTGTGTTCGCGGTGTCCTGTCTACTGTGTTCGCGGTGTCCTGTCTACTGTGTTCACGGTGTCCTGTCTACTGTGTTCGGGGTGTCCTGTTTATTGTGTTCGGAGTGTCCTGTCTACTGTGTTGGGGGTGTCCTGTCTACTGTGTTCAGTGTGTCCTGTCTACTGTGTTCTGGGTGTTCTGTCTACTGTGCTCGGTGTGTCCTGTCTACTGTGTTCTGGGTGTCCTGTCTACTGTGTTCGGGGTGTCCTGTTTATTGTGTTCGGAGTGTCCTGTCTACTGTGTTGGGGGTGTCCTGTCTACTGTGTTCGGGGTGTCCTGTCTACTGTGTTCTGGGTGTCCTGTCTACTGTGTTCGGGGTGTCCTGTCTACTGTGTTCTGGGTGTCCTGTCTACTGTGCTCGGGGTGTCCTGTCTACTGCATTATGGGTATCCTGTCTACTGTGTTCTGGGTGTCCTGTCTACTGTGTTCTGGGTGTCCTGTCTACTGTGTTCGCGGTGTCCTGTTTACTGTGTTCGCGGTGTCCTGTTTACTGTGTTCTGGGTGTCCTGTCTACTGTGTTCGCGGTGTCCTGTCTACTGTGTTCGCGGTGTCCTGTCTACTGTGTTCGGGGTGTCCTGTTTATTGTGTTCGGAGTGTCCTGTCTACTGTGTTGGGGGTGTCCTGTCTACTGTGTTCGGGGTGTCCTGTCTACTGTGTTCTGGGTGTCCTGTCTACTGTGTTCGCTGTGTCCTGTCTACTGTGTTCGCGGTGTCCTGTCTACTGTGTTCGCAGTGTCCTGTCTACTGTGTTTGGGGTGTCCTGTTTATTGTGTTGGGGTGTCCTGTCTACTGTGTTCGGGGTGTCCTGTCTACTGTGTTCTGGGTGTCCTGTCTACTGTGTTCGGGGTGTCCTGTCTACTGTGTTCTGGGTGTCCTGTCTACTGTGCTCGGGGTATCCTGTCTACTGTATTATGGGTATCCTGTCTACTGTGTTCTGGGTGTCCTGTCTACTGTGTTCGGGGTGTCCTGTCTACTGTGTTGGGGGTGTCCTGTCTACTGTGTTCGGGGTGTCCTATCTACTGTGCTCGGGGTGTCCTGTCTACTGTGCTCGGGGTGTCCTGTCTACTGTGTTCTAGGTGTCCCGTCTACTGTGCTCAGGGTGTCCTTTCTACTGTGCTCAGAGTGCCCTGTCTACTGTGCTCAGGGTGTCCTGTCTACTGTGCTCGGGGTGTCCTGTTTACTGTGCTCAGGGTGTCCTGTCTACTGTGCTCAGGGTGTCCTGTTTACTGTGCTCAGGGTGTCCTGTCTACTGTGCTCAGGGTGCCCTGTTAACTGTGCTCAGGGTGTCCTGTCTACTGTGCTCAGGGTGCCCTGTCTACTGTGCTCAGGGTGTCCTGTCTACTTTGCTCAGGGTGTCCTGTCTACTGTGCTCAGCGTGTCCTGTCTACTGTGCTCAGGGTGTCCTGTTTATTGTGCTCTGGGTGTCCTGTCTTCTGTGCTCAGGGTGCCCTGTCTACTGTGCTCAGGGTGTCCTGTCTACTGTGCTCAGGGTGTCCTGTCTACTGTGTTCTGGGTGTCCTGTTTACTGTGCTCAGGGTGTCCTGTCTACTGTGCTCGGGGTGTCCTGTCTACTGTGCTCAGGGTGTCCTGTCTACTGTGCTCGGGATGTCCTGTCTACTGTGCTCGGGGTGTCCTGTCTACTGTTACTGTTACAGGAAGAGCTTTATAACAGAGTTTGCTCTATGTTACAGGAAGAGCTTTATAACAGAGTTTGCTCTATGTTACAGGAAGAGCTTTATAACAGAGTTTACTCTATGTTACACGAAGAGCTTTATAACAGAGTTTGCTCTATGTTACAGGAAGAGCTTTATAACAGAGTTTGCTCTATGTTACAGGAAGAGCTTTATAACAGAGTTTGCTCTATGTTACAGGAAGAGCTTTATAACAGAGTTTGCTCTATGTTACAGGAAGAGCTTTATAACAGAGTTTGCTCTATGTTACAGGAAGAGCTTTATAACAGAGTTTGCTCTATGTTACAGGAAGAGCTTTATAACAGAGTTTGCTCTATGTTACAGGAAGAGCTTTATAACAGAGTTTGCTCTATGTTACAGGAAGAGCTTTATAACAGAGTTTGCTCTATGTTACAGGAAGAGCTTTATAACAGAGTTTGCTCTATGTTACAGGAAGAGCTTTATAACAGAGTTTGCTCTATGTTACAGGAAGAGCTTTATAACAGAGTTTGCTCTATGTTACAGGAAGAGCTTTATAACAGAGTTTGCTCTATGTTACAGGAAGAGCTTTATAACAGATTTTGCTCTATGTTACAGGAAGAGCTTTATAACAGAGTTTGCTCTATGTTACAGGAAGAGCTTTATAACAGAGTTTGCTCTATGTTACAGGAAGAGCTTTATAACAGAGTTTGCTCTATGTTACAGGAAGAGCTTTATAACAGAGTTTGCTCTATGTTACATGAAGAGCTTTATAACAGAGTTTGCTCTATGTTACAGGAAGAGCTTTATAACAGAGTTTGCTCTATGTTACAGGAAGAGCTTTATAACAGAGTTTGCTCTATGTTACAGGAAGAGCTTTATAGCAGAGTTTGCTCTATGTTACAGGAAGAGCTTTATAACAGAGTTTGCTCTATGTTACAGGAAGAGCTTTATAACAGAGTTTGCTCTATGTTACAGGAAGAGCTTTATAACAGAGTTTGCTCTATGTTACAGGAAGAGCTTTATAACAGAGTTTGCTCTATGTTACAGGAAGAGCTTTATAACAGAGTTTGCTCTATGTTACAGGAAGAGCTTTATAACAGAGTTTGCCCTATGTTACAGGAAGAGCTTTATAACAGAGTTTGCTCTATGTTACAGGAAGAGCTTTATAACAGAGTTTGCTCTATGTTACAGGAAGAGCTTTATAACAGAGTTTGCTCTATGTTACAGGAAGAGCTTTATAACAGAGTTTGCTCTATGTTACAGGAAGAGCTTTATAACAGAGTTTGCTCTATGTTACAGGAAGAGCTTTATAACAGAGTTTGCTCTATGTTACAGGAAGAGCTTTATAACAGAGTTTGCTCTATGTTACAGGAAGAGCTTTATAACAGAGTTTGCTCTATGTTACAGGAAGAGCTTTATAACAGAGTTTGCTCTATGTTACAGGAAGAGCTTTATAACAGAGTTTGCTCTATGTTACAGGAAGAGCTTTATAACAGAGTTTGCTCTATGTTACAGGAAGAGCTTTATAACAGAGTTTGCTCTATGTTACAGGAAGAGCTTTATAACAGAGTTTGCTCTATGTTACAGGAAGAGCTTTATAACAGAGTTTGCTCTATGTTACAGGAAGAGCTTTATAACAGAGTTTGCTCTATGTTACAGGAAGAGCTTTATAACAGAGTTTGCTCTATGTTACAGGAAGAGCTTTATAACACAGTTTGCTCTATGTTACAGGAAGAGCTTTATAACAGAGTTTGCTCTATGTTACAGGAAGAGCTTTATAACAGAGTTTGCTCTATGTTACAGGAAGAGCTTTATAACAGAGTTTGCTCTATGTTACAGGAAGAGCTTTATAACAGAGTTTGCTCTATGTTACAGGAAGAGCTTTATAACAGAGTTTGCTCTATGTTACAGGAAGAGCTTTATAACAGAGTTTGCTCTATGTTACAGGAAGAGCTTTATAACAGAGTTTGCTCTATGTTACAGGAAGAGCTTTATAACAGAGTTTGCTCTATGTTACAGGAAGAGCTTTATAACAGAGTTTGCTCTATGTTACAGGAAGAGCTTTATAACAGAGTTTGCTCTATGTTACAGGAAGAGCTTTATAACAGAGTTTGCTCTATGTTACAGGATGAGCTTTATAACAGAGTTTACTCTATGTTACAGGAAGAGCTTTATAACAGAGTTTGCTCTATGTTACAGGAAGAGCTTTATAACAGAGTTTGCTCTATGTTACAGGAAGAGCTTTATAACAGAGTTTACTCTATGTTACAGGAAGAGCTTTATAACAGAGTTTGCTCTATGTTACAGGAAGAGCTTTATAACAGAGTTTGCTCTATGTTACAGGAAGAGCTTTATAACAGAGTTTGCTCTATGTTACAGGAAGAGCTTTATAACAGAGTTTGCTCTATGTTACATTAAGAGCTTTATAACAGAGTTTGCTCTATGTTACAGGAAGAGCTTTATAACAGAGTTTGCTCTATGTTACAGGAAGAGCTTTATAACAGAGTTTGCTCTATGTTACAGGAAGAGCTTTATAACAGAGTTTGCTCTATGTTACATTAAGAGCTTTATAACAGAGTTTACTCTATGTTACAGGAAGAGCTTTATAACAGAGTTTGCTCTATGTTACAGGAAGAGCTTTATAACAGAGTTTACTCTATGTTACAGGAAGAGCTTTATAACAGAGTTTGCTCTATGTTACAGGAAGAGCTTTATAACAGAGTTTGCTCTATGTTACAGGAAGAGCTTTATAACAGAGTTTGCTCTATGTTACATTAAGAGCTTTATAACAGAGTTTGCTCTATGTTACAGGAAGAGCTTTATAACAGAGTTTGCTCTATGTTACATTAAGAGCTTTATAACAGAGTTTGCTCTATGTTACAGGAAGAGCTTTATAACAGAGTTTGCTCTATGTTACATTAAGAGCTTTATAACAGAGTTTACTCTATGTTACAGGAAGAGCTTTATAACAGAGTTTGCTCTATGTTACAGGAAGAGCTTTATAACAGAGTTTACTCTATGTTACAGGAAGAGCTTTATAACAGAGTTTGCTCTATGTTACAGGAAGAGCTTTATAACAGAGTTTGCTCTATGTTACAGGAAGAGCTTTATAACAGAGTTTGCTCTATGTTACATTAAGAGCTTTATAACAGAGTTTGCTCTATGTTACAGGAAGAGCTTTATAACAGAGTTTGCTCTATGTTACATTAAGAGCTTTATAACAGAGTTTGCTCTATGTTACAGGAAGAGCTTTATAACAGAGTTTGCTCTATGTTACAGGAAGAGCTTTATAACAGAACTTCGTTTATGTTACTTTCTAAATGTATATTATTGTTGTTCTGTAACATAAAGCTCTCTTATAAAGCTCGTCCAGTAACACAAAGCTCTCTTATAAAGCTCCTCCAGGAACATAAAGCTCTCTTATAAAGCTCCTCCAGGAACATAAAGCTCTCTTATAAAGCTCCTCCAGGAACATAAAGCTCTCTTATAAAGCTCCTCCAGGAACATAAAGCTCTCTTATAAAGCTCGTCCAGTACCATAAAGCTCTCTTATAAAGCTCCTCCAGTAACATAAAGCTCTCTTATAAAGCTCCTCCAATAACATAAAGCTCTCTTATAAAGCTCGTCCAGTAACATAAAGCTCTCTTATAAAGCTCCTCCAGTAACATAAAGCTCTCTTATAAAGCTCCTCCAGGAACATAAAGCTCTCTTATAAAGCTCCTCCAGTAACATAAAGCTCTCTTATAAAGCTCCTCCAGGAACATAAAGCTCTCTTATAAAGCTCCTCCAGGAACATAAAGCTCTCTTATAAAGCTCCTCCAATAACATAAAGCTCTCTTATAAAGCTCCTCTAGTAACATAAAGCTCTCTTATAAAGCTCCTCTAGTAACATAAAGCTCTCTTATAAAGCTCCTCCAGGAACATAAAGCTCTCTTATAAAGCTCCTCCAGTACCATAAAGCTCTCTTATAAAGCTCCTCCAATAACATAAAGCTCTCTTATAAAGCTCCTCCAGGAACATAAAGCTCTCTTATAAAGCTCCTCCAATAACATAAAGCTCTCTTATAAAGCTCGTCCAGTACCATAAAGCTCTCTTATAAAGCTCCTCCAGTAACATAAAGCTCTCTTATAAAGCTCCTCCAATAACATAAAGCTCTCTTATAAAGCTCGTCCAGTAACATAAAGCTCTCTTATAAAGCTCCTCCAGGAACATAAAGCTCTCTTATAAAGCTCCTCCAATAACATAAAGCTCTCTTATAAAGCTCATCCAATAACATAAAGCTCTCTTATAAAGCTCCTCCAGGAACATAAAGCTCTCTTATAAAGCTCCTCCAGTAAGATAAAGCTCTCTTATAAAGCTCCTCCAGGAACATAAAGCTCTCTTATAAAGCTCCTCCAGTAAGATAAAGCTCTCTTATAAAGCTCCTCCAGGAACATAAATCTCTCTTATAGAGCTCCTCCAGGAACATAAAGCTCTCTTATAAAGCTCCTCCAGTAACATAAAGCTCTCTTATAAAGCTCCTCCAGGAACATAAAGCTCTCTTATAAAGCTCCTCCAGGAACATAAAGCTCTCTTATAAAGCTCCTCCAATAACATAAAGCTCTCTTATAAAGCTCCTCTAGTAACATAAAGCTCTCTTATAAAGCTCCTCTAGTAACATAAAGCTCTCTTATAAAGCTCCTCCAGGAACATAAAGCTCTCTTATAAAGCTCCTCCAGTACCATAAAGCTCTCTTATAAAGCTCCTCCAATAACATAAAGCTCTCTTATAAAGCTCCTCCAGGAACATAAAGCTCTCTTATAAAGCTCCTCCAATAACATAAAGCTCTCTTATAAAGCTCGTCCAGTACCATAAAGCTCTCTTATAAAGCTCCTCCAGTAACATAAAGCTCTCTTATAAAGCTCCTCCAATAACATAAAGCTCTCTTATAAAGCTCCTCCAGTAACATAAAGCTCTCTTATAAAGCTCCTCCAGTAACATAAAGCTCTCTTATAAAGCTCCTCCAATAACATAAAGCTCTCTTATAAAGCTCATCCAATAACATAAAGCTCTCTTATAAAGCTCCTCCAAGAACATAAAGCTCTCTTATAAAGCTCCTCCAGTAACATAAAGCTCTCTTATAAAGCTCCTCCAGGAACATAAAGCTCTCTTATAAAGCTCCTCCAGTAAGATAAAGCTCTCTTATAAAGCTCCTCCAGGAACATAAATCTCTCTTATAGAGCTCCTCCAGGAACATAAAGCTCTCTTATAAAGCTCCTCCAGGAACATAAAGCTCTCTTATAAAGCTCCTCCAGGAACATAAAGCTCTCTTATAAAGCTCCTCCAGGAACATAAAGCTCTCTTATAAAGCTCCTCCAGGAACATAAAGCTCTCTTATAAAGCTCCTCCAGGAACATAAAGCTCTCTTATAAAGCTCGTCTAGTAACATAAAGCTCTCTTATAAAGCTCCTCCAGTAACATAAAGCTCTCTTATAAAGCTCCTCCAGTAACATAAAGCTCTCTTATAAAGCTCCTCCAGTAACATAAAGCTCTCTTATAAAGCTCCTCCAGGAACATAAAGCTCTCTTATAAAGCTCCTCCAGTAACATAAAGCTCTCTTATAAAGCTCATCCAGGAACATAAAGCTCTCTTATAAAGCTCCTCCTGTAACATAAAGCTCTCTTATAAAGCTCCTCCAGGAACATAAAGCTCTCTTATAAAGCTCCTCCAGTAACATAAAGCTCTCTTATAAAGCTCATCCAGGAACATAAAGCTCTCTTATAAAGCTCCTCTAGTAACATAAAGCTCTCTTATAAAGCTCCTCTAGTAACATAAAGCTCTCTTATAAAGCTCCTCTAGTAACATAAAGCTCTCTTATAAAGCTCCTCCAGTAACATAAAGCTCTCTTATAAAGCTCCTCCAGTAACATAAAGGTCTCTTATAAAGCTCCTCCAGTAACATAAAGCTCTCTTATAAAGCTCCTCCAGTAACATAAAGCTCTCTTATAAAGCTCCTCCAGTAACATAAAGCTCTCTTATAAAGCTCCTCCAGTAACATAAAGCTCTCTTATAAAGCTCCTCCAGTAACATAAAGCTCTCTTATAAAGCTCCTCCAGTAACATAAAGCTCTCTTATAAAGCTCCTCCAGGAACATAAAGCTCTCTTATAAAGCTCCTCCAGGAACATAAAGCTCTCTTATAAAGCTCCTCCAGGAACATAAAGCTCTCTTATAAAGCTCCTCCAGGAACATAAAGCTCTCTTATAAAGCTCCTCCAGTAACATAAAGCTCTCTTATAAAGATACCCAACTGAAGCACTTGCGTCTCAGTCATAACCTCAGTTCGAGGTTATCGGTCCCTCAGTTCGAGGTTATCGGTCCCTCAGTTTGAGGTTATCGGTCCCTCAGTTCGAGGTTATCGGTCTCTCAGTTTGAGGTTATCGGTCCCTCAGTTCGAGGTTATCGGTCCCTCAGTTTGAGGTTATCGGTCCCTCAGTTTGAGGTTATCGGTCCCTCAGTTCGAGGTTATCGGTCCCTCAGTTCGAGGTTATCGGTCCCTCAGTTTGAGGTTATCGGTCCCTCAGTTCGAGGTTATCGGTCCCTCAGTTTGAGGTTATCGGTCCCTCAGTTCGAGGTTATCGGTCCCTCAGTTCGAGGTTATCTGTCCCTCAGTTCGAGGTTATCGGTCCCTCAGTTCGAGGTTATCGGTCCCTCAGTTCGAGGTTATCGGTCCCTCAGTTTGAGGTTATCGGTCCCTCAGTTTGAGGTTATCGGTCCCTCAGTTTGAGGTTATCGGTCCCTCAGTTTGAGGTTATCGGTCCCTCAGCTTCGAGTCGATATGATCTGTCCGTCAGTCTTGATAACAGTATTATGGTAGGTACAAATAATGTTTGTCAGGAAACAGGAGAAGTATTTCCTGACGCGCGGGACTTAAGTTATATGATGACCCAGAGCTGGAGCTTTTGGTCATCTGATCGAGGACTTCCGCTGGCGTGGCGGTCCATATCTTTAAAAATCATAGTTATGATTATAACTATTAGGAATTGATGTTATCGCAGCATATGCGCCAAGAAGTGGGTTATATGCTGCACACAGGTGAGGTGAAGCAGTTGTGGGCAGCGTTACCTTGGACAAATCTCAAGGAGGAAGCAGGTCATAGCTGTAGGTTACGCAACTGAAGAATTCCCCGTATAATGACCCCAAGATTTTGCTGTGTCTGACACCTCACCTGTCTGACACCTCACCTGTCTGCCACCTCACCTGTCTGACACCTCACCTGTCTGACACCTCACCTGTCTGACACCTCACCTGTCTGACACCTCACCTGTCTACAGTATACAAACCACTTCTTCGTGCATATGGTGCTGAGTTCTTATCAAGACTGATAGACTGATTACATTGACTCCAGGCTGAGGGACTGGTTACCTCAACCTCCTGATCTTCAATCATTCTCCTCTGTTACTGGACCGAGGAAGCTACTAGTTGGCAGAGCATTTCCACAGCAAAGATGCAATGTGTTCAATAATCGTGAACTGCAATCCAAGATGTAAAACAACCACAAGGGGAATGATAGCTCTAGGCCTTTCGTGTTGCAATCAACACATCATCAGGAGCTTGCAATGTTGCAGAAACGAGTAGGAAGTGATACCAGCAAGGATCGTAAATCTATTCCTCTCTCCTGGTCTCTAAATTTTATGGATTATATCCACATTATTTTTTTTATATTTTCTGGATATTTTCAATTGCATATTTATCTCTGTTCTTGCTCTATGGGTTGAGCTCTATTTCTCTGTCCTGCAATTGCGTGTACGTTCGCCATGTGCACCAGGCATCAAGTACGTTCATAGATGTTCCTCTATTCTCTGAGGCATGGTAAGTCTTAGATAGGTATACACAAAGTCCTGTCTGTTTGCCTGTCTACCTGTCTTAGACAGCCACGGTACTATGTGTATCTATCTGTCTGTCTGTTGTTGCATGTTGCCCAGCCCAGATCAGGAATAGATGTATTGAACGTTATTTGTATGGGATGAGTTTGAGCGTTAGATAGGCAGCAGGGAATGATGCCTTCTGGTGCGCTGAAATTATTCGCTCCGCTCACATAACGATTGTTGTCAATGGCATTCCTAACACAGGTTGGTAGCCCAGTCAGTCAGCCAGCTAGCTGACCGGCCAGCCAGCCAGGCAGCCAGGCAGCCAGGCAGCCAGCCAGCCAGGCAGCCAGCCAGCCAGTCAGGCAGCCAGCCAGCCAGGCAGCCAGCCAGGCAGCCAGCCAGTCAGGCAGCCAGCCAGCCAGCCAGCCAGCCAGCCAGGCAGGCAGCCAGCCAGCCATCCAGGCAGCCAGCCAGCCAGCCAGGCAGCCAGCCAGGCAGCCAGGCAGCCAGCCAGGCAGCCAGCCAGGCAGCCAGCCAGGCAGCCAGCCAGCAACTGAAACCAGCACAACACTACAACTTATCTCAGTTATGCTGTTGTACATGATTGGGAGAGAGAGAGAGAGAGAGAGAGAGAGAGAGAGAGAGAGAGAGAGAGAAAGGGAAAGAGAGAGAGAGAGAGAGAGAGAGAGAGAGAGAGAGAGAGAGAGAGAGAGAGAAAGAGAGAGAGAGAGAGAGAGAGAGAGAGAGAGAGAGAGAGAGAGAGAGAGAGAGAGAGAGAGAGAGAGAGAGAGAGAGAGAGAGAGAGAGAGAGAGAGAGAGAGAGAGAGAGAGAGAGAGAGAGAGAGAGAGAGAGAGAGAGAGAGAGAGAGAGAGAGAGAGAGAGAGAGAGAGAGAGCGAGAGAGAGAGAGAGAGAGAGAGAGAGAGAGAGAGAGAGAGAGAGAGAGAGAGAGAGAGAGAGAGAGAGAGAGAAAGAGAGAGAGAGAGAGAGAGAGAGAGAGAGAGAGAGAGAGAGAGAGAGAGAGAGAGAGAGAGAGAGAGAGAGAGAGAGAGAGAGAGAGAGAGAGAGAGAGAGAGAGAGAGAGAGAGAGAGAGAGAGAGAGAGAGAGAGAGAGAGAGAGAGAGAGAGAGAGAGAGAGAGAGAGAGAGAGAGAGAGAGAGAGAGAGAGAGAGAGAGAGAGAGAGAGAGAGAGAGAGAGAGAGAGAGAGAGAGAGAGAGAGAGAGAGAGAGAGAGAGAGAGAGAGAGAGAGAGAGAGAGAGAGAGAGAGAGAGAGAGAGAGAGAGAGAGAGAGAGAGAGAGAGAGAGAGAGAGAGAGAGGAGAGAGAGAGAGAGAGAGAGAGAGAGAGAGAGAGAGAGAGAGAGAGAGAGAGAGAGAGAGAGAGAGAGAGAGAGAGAGAGAGAGAGAGAGAGAGAGAGAGAGAGAGAGAGAGAAAGAGAGAGAGAGAGAGAGAGAGAGAGAGAGAGAGAGAGAGAGAGAGAGAGAGAGAGAGAGAGAGAGAGAGAGAGAGAGAGAGAGAGAGAGAGAGAAAGAGAGAGAGAGAGAGAGAGAGAGAGAGGAAATTGAAGTATTCTACTTAATTCGATAATGCGAATCTCTTCCAACGAAATCTCAACTTTGTACCTGACTTGTGTGTTGTGCCACTCACTTCCTCGTTATCTGCTACCCTTCTGGGAATATCACTTCATCGCTACTTTTTATTCCCACCTCTCCTTTTAAGGTTCATTACTTTTGTGCATACACACAAGGTAAGACTTCAATCTCGGCATGAAAGTTAGAGAGTTCCTCTGCAGTAACGTATTCAGATAATTGCGTTTTCAAGGTTTATATATTTGTATTCTTGACTGGTGGCCAGGTAAATATTGTTTTGAGATTTTAGACAATGTAATTCACTGTAATTCAAGATACTGTTTACATATTCGTCTTTGCTGGGATTGTCTGTGCGCAGTTACCGAAGGAGTCTCCCTTGATCAGTGCAGTACTGGATGCAATCCTCGCTGTTCTTGTCTTGATAACTGGCTTAGTTGTTATATTAATGGCTTAGAAAGCCGATAAGTTGAAGAATGAGACACTTGAAACGTTTCGCCAACCAGTGGCTTCCTCATTCCGGTGTTGAGAAGACTACTGTTTCTCGCGTCACTCTGTACTCAGATTCCCGATATGTTCTGTCTACCTGGCGCCATATGCTTCTGTCCAGCCTGTGGTCCAAATGATCCAGGAGTGGCTACCACATCTTCATGCGAGAATCAAAGATGTGGAGTTGTGTTGGTGACCAGGTCATGTTGGGAAATGAATGGGCAAAAATTGTTTTACCGAGACGACTCTGCGGTAGACTTTTGCTTTGCAGTGACTTTATGGACCATATTCACAGATATGTCCTTGGGATATGGTGGGGCTGGTGGGCCCTGCAGACTGTGAACAGGATACACAGGATTCAGCAGTACGTGGGTGTTTGGCCCTCCTCTTCCTCCTCTAGCAGGAATTGTCATTTTGGGACGAATCTCCTGTCTCCTTTTGTGTACCTTCCGAGGTGCTGCTGACTGTGGAACATATTTTAACAGTTTGCTCATGCCTTAGGCCTTTCCCCCTTCATCATGCGGTTGAATTCAAGCAACCACTTATTTGATCTCCCTTGCAATTTGTCCAGATCCCTTTTGGATCCTTCCTTTTATTCTCCTCTTTAGTTTTATATCATCAGCAATCAGGGATATATCTGACTCAAGTCCATCTGGAACACCACTAACATAAACCAGAAAGATTACTGGTGATAATACTGATCCCTGCGGCACCCCGCTAGTTACTCTCACCCAATCTAACATTTCTTTCCAGACAGTCACTCTTTCCTTCTTTCATCCACAAGGAGGACGTTACGTCTTATACCCTTCTAAATACAAGTGTCTGTGATGGGCGGTGTGGTATACACGATCACCTATATATACATATGCTTTAAAGTGGTTGGACCACTGACCTTCATTACCCCCGTCTCCACACATCCCATCTACCCCTTTACCTTCCTTACCTATCCTTCTTCCTTCCCCAGCTGACCAACCTCTGGTTTAAGATCCTCCCTCCCGAATATTAAGTTTTTGTTGGCCCAGCCTCTTGTGAGGCTCAGCATCAAACGACTTCTTGCAGTCTACAAAGATGCAGTCTACCCAACCCTCTCTGTCTTGTCACGCATAATAATAATAATAATAATAATAATAATAATAATAATAATAATAATAATAATAATAATAATAATAATAATAATAATAATAATAATAATAATAATACTTTATTTCAGCATTATATAATGTTCGGTGATGGGTGACATAAGTATGGGTACAGAAAGTCCATAGTTTTGGAGAATATTTCGGGTAATTTATCAATATTTCCGCAACAAGTTAGAAAGACGAGGTTTGCCATCCCTTAACCCTTGCTGGTTAGTGTTCCTGAAACTAGTTCCTTCCCAAGTGTTCTGCCACTCTTCCTCTCATGATTTTTCTCCATTACCTTGCCAGGTATTCATGTCAGAGACACTGGCTGGTCTGTAGTTTGACGCTACGTGTTTGTCTGCTTAATGATAGGGACTACATTTGCTGTTTTCCAGATCTCTTGTTACTGTCTCTTATCCTGTGTGTGTACACTCACGTAATTGTGGTTGCAGGAGTTGAGTCAGAGCTCCTGGCCCCGCCTCTTCACTGGTCGCTACTAGGTCCACTCTCTCCCTACTCCATGAGCTTATCATACTTCCTTTTAAAGCTATGTATGCTGTATGTGTGTGTGTGTGTGTATGTGTGTGTGTGTGTGTGTGTGTGTGTGTGTGTGTGTGTGTGTGTGTGTGTGGGTACCTATCAGATGCATTGCTGACGTCAAAATCAGATTAAACACATTCACAAGTCATTATTTACGTAAAACAACATATATAAAAACTCAGACAATGATTCCACACAACCTTGGTTATCAACACGGATGAACATTAGTTCGTTATCTTGCGTTATCTTCACTCAACACATGGAAACATAAACACATATGCAGTTTAATGTGATCCTTTATTGACAACGTTTCGCCCACACAGTGGGCTTTTTTAAGTCACAAACAGATTCATTCAAGACATAACTGGACGGGGTTTCGCGCAATTCCTGTCATTTCTATGTAACACCGACTGTACCTCTCTTCCCTCTGGAGAACACTCACTATTATTATTATTATTATTATTATTATTATTATTATTATTATTATTATTATTATTATTATTATTATTATTATTATTATTATTATTATTATTAATTACTTTTATTATTATTAATATTATTATTATTGGTGGTGGTGGTGGTGTATTATTATTATTATTATTATTATTATTATTATTATTATTATTATTATTATTATTATTATTATTATTATTATTATTATTATTATTATCATCATCATTATTAATGTTACTTGTGTTTTTACTGTCGTCTTCCTCATAAAAATAAAGATATACCAGTTTTTATTTCCCCATGCAAGATATATACACCGAGAAGTGTATATCTCTCGGTGTATATACTCTCTGAGTTTATATTAATCCCTATTTTAGAGAGGAAGGAATCAGAACTGATTCCTACAGTGATCCACTTCAGTGATCCACTTCAGTGATCCACTTCAGTGATCCACTTCAGTGATCCAGACATACGCTCGTGATCCAATTAAGGGGAAAGCCATGTATGTGATTATTTTTAATTCCCTGCTGTTATTATCGAAATTGTCAGTAATTACCTAGTCAATTACATTACGTAATATATATATATATATATATATATATATATATATATATATATATATATATATATATATATATATATATATATATATATCGTGCCGAATAGGTAAAACTTGCTATTTTGGCTTTAATAACAACGTTCTTCTTGCGGAAGAGCGTTGTTATTTAAGCCTCACACACCTCACCCACACTCACAAGTGGCTCTTCCTCACTCCTACAAGATGTTATACCTCCCTTCCCAATGCACAAAATCACAGCTTCCCTATCTCCACCAACATTCAACAATTCCTCAAATTATTCCTTCCATCTTTCCAATACCTCCAACTCTTCATCTAATAACTCTCCTCTCCTATTTTTAACCGTCAAATCCATTCGTTCCCAAGGCTTTCTTAACTTATTAATCTCATTCTAAAACTTTCCTTACTTTCAACAAAATTTGTTGACAGCATCTCACCCACTCTCTCATTTGCTCTCTTTTTACATTGCTTCACCACTCTCTTAACCTCTCTTTTTCTCTTCCTCCTTGCATCACTTCTACTTTGTAAAAACCTCTCATATGCTAACTTTTCCCTCTTACTACTCTCTTTACATCATCATTCCACTAGTCGCTCTTCTTCCCTCCCGCACCCACTTTCCTGCATCAACAAACTTCTGCTGAACACTCTAATACTACATTCTTAAACTTGTCCCATACATCTTCAACCTCATTGACCATCACCCTCACTAGCCCATCTTTCTTCCAATAGTTGTTTATATCTTACCCTAACTGCCTCTTCTTTTGGAAGCAAATGGTTTTTATGACTTGACGTGCTGTTGGAGTGTGAGCAGTGTAACAGTTATGAAGGGATTCTGGGAAGCCGGCAGGCCGGACTTGAGTTTTGGAAGTGGGAAGTACAGTGTCTGCACTCTGAAGGAGGAGTGCTGATGTGGCAGTTTTACAACTGTAGTGTAGGCACACCTCTGGCAAGACAGTGATGGACTGAATGATGATGGAAGTGTTTTTTCTTTTTCGGGTCACCCTGCCTTGGTGGGGAACGGCCAGTAAGTTAATACAAAAACGAATATGTATACACACACACACACACACATTATATATATATATATATATATATATATATATATATATATATATATATATATATATATATATATATATATATATATATATATATATATATATATATATATATATATATAAACTGTCAGGTACATTATCTTTATGAAGAATTTTTGTAATGATAAAATTTAATCTGATAATGGGATTACTGAAGGAAGTTATTATAAGACAGGAGCAGTGAAAGTATCAGCAATGTACCCTCTAGGGAGGAGCCTTGATGCTGGTGATCTAGGGAGGAGCCTTGATGCTGGTGATCTAGGGAGGAGCCTTGATGCTGGTGATCTAGGGAGGAGCCTTGATGCTGGTGATCTAAAGAGGAGCCTTGATGCTGGTGATGTAGGGAGGAGCCTTGATGCTAGTGATCTAGGGAGGAGCCTTGATGCTGGTGATCTAGGGAGGAGCCTTGATGCTGGTGATCTAGGGAGGAGCCTTGATGCTGGTGATCCAGGCAGGAAACTTGATGCTGGTGATCGGGGGAGGGGCCTTGATGCTGGTGATCCAGGCAGGAACCTTGATGCTGGTGAACCAGGCAGGAACCTTGATGCTGGTGATCTAGGGAGGAGACTTGATGCTGGTGATCCAGGCAGGAACCTTGATGCTGGTGATCTAGGGAGGAGCCTTGATGCTGGTGATCCAGGCAGGAACCTTGATGCTGGTGATCCAGGCAGGAACCTTGATGCTGGTGATCTAGGGAGGAGCCTTGATGCTGGTGATCCAGGCAGGAACCTTGATGCTGGTGATCCAGGCAGGAACCTTGATGCTGGTGATCCAGGCAGGAACCTTGATGCTGGTGATCTAGGGAGGAGCCTTGATGCTGGTGATCCAGGCAGGAACCTTGATGCTGGTGATCCAGGCAGGAACCTTGATGCTGGTGATCTAGGGAGGAGCCTTGATGCTGGTGATCCAGGCAGGAACCTTGATGCTGGTGATCCAGGCAGGAACCTTGATGCTGGTGATCCAGGGAGGAGCCTTGATGCTGGTGATCCAGGGAGGAGCCTTGATGCTGGTGATCCAGGCAGGAACCTTGATGCTGGTGATCCAGGCAGGAACCTTGATGCTGGTGATCCAGGGAGGAGCCTTGATGCTGGTGATCCAGGCAGGAACCTTGATGCTGGTGATCCAGGCAGGAACCTTGACGCTGGTGATCCAGGCAGGAACCTTGATGCTGGTGATCCAGGGAGGAGCCTTGATGCTGGTGATCCAGGGAGGAGCCTTGATGCTGGTGATCCAGGCAGGAACCTTGATGTTGGTGATCCAGGCAGGAACCTTGATGCTGGTGATCCAGGCAGGAACCTTGACGCTGGTGATCCAGGCAGGAACCTTGATGCTGGTGATCCAGGGAGGAGCCTTGATGCTGGTGATCCAGGGAGGAGCCTTGATGCTGGTGATCCAGGCAGGAACCTTGATGCTGGTGATCCAGGCAGGAACCTTGATGCTGGTGATCCAGGCAGGAACCTTGATGCTGGTGATCCAGGGAGGAGCCTTGATGCTGGTGATCCAGGGAGGAGCCTTGATGCTGGTGATCCAGGCAGGAACCTTGATGCTGGTGATCCAGGCAGGAACCTTGATGCTGGTGATCCAGGGAGGAGCCTTGATGCTGGTGATCCAGGCAGGAGCCTTGATGCTGGTGATCCAGGCAGGAACCTTGACGCTGGTGATCCAGGCAGGAACCTTGATGCTGGTGATCCAGGCAGGAACCTTGATGCTGGTGATCCAGGCAGGAACCTTGATGCTGGTGATCCAGGCAGGAACCTTGACGCTGGTGATCCAGGCAGGAACCTTGATGCTGGTGATCCAGGCAGGAACCTTGATGCTGGTGATCCAGGCAGGAACCTTGATGCTGGTGATCCAGGCAGGAACCTTGACGCTGGTGATCCAGGCAGGAACCTTGATGCTGGTGATCCAGGCAGGAACCTTGATGCTGGTGATCCAGGCAGGAACCTTGATGCTGGTGGACCAAACCTGATTATTTCCCATTCCCCAGGTGCTGCTTAACCCGTGTGGGTTTAGCGCTTTCTCGTGAAAATAATATAGTCTCCCTGGATATTCCTTCCCCCCTCCTCTCTCTTCTACGCCCTTTATCCCTCACTCTTCCTCCCATTCTCCCGCATGCTATTTATTGCATCTGTTTTGTCCTTTCTCTCTCTCTCTCTCTCTCTCTCTCTCTCTCTCTCTCTCTCTCTCTCTCTCTCTCTCTCTCTCTCTCTCTCTCTCTCTCTCTCTCCCTCTCTCGTGTTCTTACCTGCTCTTCCTGTGTTCCGCCTCCTGCGTCGTGACGCTCCACTACGGTAAGATGCAAGTCTCTGGAACGAAGTAATTGAGGCAAGAATGTTGGGCATTATGTGTATATTATGTGGCTGGGGTGAGACCAGAGGCTACATACCCTTTCCCACCAGGCACACACATACACACACACACACACACACACACACACACACGCACACACACACACACACACACACACACACACACACACACACACACACACACACACACACACACACACACACACACACACACACACACACACATACAGATCTTGGGGTGAGTATAACACCGAGCATGTCTCCGGAAGCACACATCAATCAGATAACTGCTGCAGCATATGGGCGCCTGGCAAACCTGAGAACAGCATTCCGATACCTTAGTAAGGAATCATTCAAGACACTGTACACCGTGTATGTCAGGCCCATACTGGAGTATGCAGCACCTGTTTGGAACCCGCACTTGATAAAGCACGTCAAGAAACTAGAGAAAGTACAAAGGTTTGCAACAAGGTTAGTTCCAGAGCTAAGGGGAATGTCCTATGAAGAAAGATTAAGGGAAATCGGCCTGACGACACTGGAGGACAGGAGGGTCAGGGGAGACATGATAACGACATATAAAATACTGCGTGGAATAGACAAGGTGGACAAGGACAGGATGTTCCAGGGAGGGGACACAGAAACAAGAGGCCACAATTGGAAGTTGAAGACACAAATGAGTCAGAGAGATAGTAGGAAGTATTTCTTCAGTCATAGAGTTGTAAGGCAGTGGAATAGCCTAGAAAATGACGTAGTGGAGGCAGGAACCATACACAGTTTTAAGACGAGGTTTGATAAAGCTCATGGAGCGGGGAGAGAGAGGGCCTAGTAGCAACCGGTGAAGAGGCGGGGCCAGGAGCTAGGACTCGACCCCTGCAACCACAAATAGGTGAGTACACACACACACACACACACACACACACACACACACACACACACACACACACACACACACACACACACACACACACACACACACACACACACACACACACACACACACATACACACACACACACACACACACACACACACCTAGCCAAGCACGTAAGGAAACAAGAGAAAGTGCAAAGGTTTGCAACAAGACTAGTCCCGGAGCTAAGGGGCATACTCTACAAGGAGAAGTTAAAGGAAATCGACCTGAGGACACTGGAGGACAGGAGAGATAGGGAGGATAACAACATACAAAATACTGAGAGGAATCGACAAGGTGGACAAAGACAGGATGTTCCAGAGATGTGACACAGCAACAAGGGGACACAGTTGGAAGTTGAAGACTCAGATGAATCACAGGGATGTTAGGAAGTATTTCTTCAGTCACAGAGTTGTCAGGGAGTGGAATAGTCTGGGAAATGATGTAGTGGAGGCAAGATCCATACATAGCTTTAAGAAGAAGTATGACAAAGCTCATGGAGCAGGAAGAATGACCTAGTAGCGACCAGTGAAGAGGCGGGGCCAGGAGCTATGAATCGACCCCTGCAACCACAATTAGCTGAGTACAAATAGATGACTACACACACACACACACACACACACACACACACACACACACACAAATAACTGCTGCAGCATACGGGCGCCTGGCAAACCTGAGAATAGCGTTCCGATACCTTAATAAGGAATCGTTCAAGACACTGTACACTGTGTATGTTAGGCCCATACTGGAGTATGCAGCACCAGTCTGGAACCCACACCTGGTCAAGCACGTCAAGAAGTTAGAGAAAGTACAAAGGTTTGCATCAAGGCTAGCCCCAGAGCTCAAGGGAATGTCGTACGAGGAAAGGTTGAGGGAAATCGGACTGACGACAGTGGAGGACAGAAGGGTCAGGGGAGACATGATAACGACATACAAGATACTGCGGGGAATAGACAAGGTGGACGGAGATATGTTGTTCCAGAGAGGGGACACAGAAACAAGGGGTCACAACTGGAAGCTGAAGACTCAGACGAGTCACAGGGACGTTAGGAAGTATTTCTTCAGTCATAGAGTCGTCAGGAAGTGGAATAGCCTAGCAAGTGAAGTAGTGGAGGTAGGAACCATACATAGTTTTAAGAAGAGGTATGATAAAGCTCAGGAAGCAGAGAGAGAGAGGACCTAGTAGCAATCAGTGAAGAGGCGGGGCCAGGAGCTGAGTCTCGACCCCTGCAACCACAATTAGGTGAGTACAATTAGGTGAGTACACACACACACACACACACACACACACACACACACACACACACACACACACAGTACAGGCTCGGGGGACAAAAGCTGCAAACCTCCATCAAGGAGAAGGACGTTGGGGTGAACACTATACCGAGCATATCACCTGAGGCGCATATCAACCGAGTAACTGCTGCAGCAAATATGTGTCTGGCAAATGAAGGATTAAACTTCAGGAACTTCAGTAAGCCGTCATTCACTACATTGTATACGGCAAACGTCAGGCCCACATTGTATACGGTAAACGTCAGGCCCACATTGTATACGGTAAACGTCAGGCCCACATTGTATACGGTAAACGTCAGGCCCACATTGTATATGGTAAACGTCAGGCCCACATTGTATACGGTAAACGTCAGGCCCACATTGTATACGGTAAACGTCAGGCCCACATTGTATACGGTAAACGTCAGGCCCACATTGTATATGGTAAACGTCAGGCCCACATTGTATACGGTAAACGTCAGGCCCACATTGTATACGGCAAACGTCAGGCCCACATTGTATACGGTAAACGTCAGGCCCACATTGTATACGGTAAACGTCAGGCCCACATTGTATATGGTAAACGTCAGGCCCACATTGTATACGGCAAACCTCAGGCCCACATTGTATATGGTAAACGTCAGGCCCACATTGTATACGGTAAACGTCAGGCCCACATTGTATACGGCAAACGTCAGGCCCACATTGTATACGGTAAACGTCAGGCCTACATTGTATACGGTAAACGTCAGGCCCACATTGTATACGGTAAACGTCAGGCCCACATTGTATACGGTAAACGTCAGGCCCACATTGTATACGGTAAACGTCAGGCCCACATTGTATACGGTAAACGTCAGGCCCACATTGTATACGGTAAACGTCAGGCCCACATTGTATACGGTAAACGTCAGGCCCACATTGTATACGGTAAACGTCAGGCCCACATTGTATACGGCAAACGTCAGGCCCACATTGTATACGGTAAACGTCAGGCCCACATTGTATACGGTAAACGTCAGGCCCACATTGTATATGGTAAACGTCAGGCCCACATTGTATACGGCAAACCTCAGGCCCACATTGTATATGGTAAACGTCAGGCCCACATTGTATACGGTAAACGTCAGGCCCACATTGTATACGGCAAACGTCAGGCCCACATTGTATACGGTAAACGTCAGGCCTACATTGTATACGGTAAACGTCAGGCCCACATTGTATACGGTAAACGTCAGGCCCACATTGTATACGGTAAACGTCAGGCCCACATTGTATACGGTAAACGTCAGGCCCACATTGTATACGGTAAACGTCAGGCCCACATTGTATACGGTAAACGTCAGACCCACATTGGAGTATACAACACCTGTCAAGCATGTCAAGAAATTGGAGAAAGTGCAGTGGTTTGCAACAAGACTAGTCCTGGAGCTAAGAGGTATGTCCCATGAGGGGAGATTAATGGAACTCAACCTGACGACACTGGAGGGCAGAAGGGATAGTGGTGATATGATAACAACTTACAAAATACTAAAAAGAATTGATAGGGAAAACAGGGATAGATTGTCCGAGAGGCGGTAAACAGGTACACAGACGCAGGTGACTGTTAAAAACACATATGAATCACAGGGATGTTAGGAAATATTTCTTCAGCCTCGGGAAATTGAACAACCTGGACAGCAAAATGACAGAGGCAGGATCCTTACATAGTTTTAAGAATATGCATGACTGGGTTTAAAAAGACGGAGAGTGGCCCCCAGTAACAGCCAGGAGCTGCAACTCGACCCCTGGAACAACAAATAAGTGAGCACACACACGTATTTAAACACCACCAACACCACTACCAACACCACTAGCACCACCACCAACAACATCCCTACCATCACTAGCACCACCACCAACAACATCCCTACCATCGCTAGCACCACCACCAACAACATCCCTACCATCACTAGCACCACCACCAACAACATCCCTACCATCGCTAGCACCACCAACAACAAGATTAACATCACTACCACAACTAGCACCGCCACCACCAACAACAACATCACTACCATCACTAGCACCACCACCAACAACATCCCTACCATCGCTAGCACCACCACCAACAACATCCCTACCATCACTAGCACCACCACCAACAACATCCCTACCATCACTAGCACCACCACCAACAACATCCCTACCATCACTAGCACCACCACCAACAACATCCCTACCATCGCTAGCACCACCAACAACAAGATTAACATCACTACCACAACTAGCACCGCCACCACCAACAACAACATCACTACCATCACTAGCACCACCACCAACAACATCACTACCATCACTAGCACCACCAACAACATCACTACCATCACTAGCACCACCAACAACAACATCACTACCATCACTAGCACCACCACCACCAACAACATCACTACCATCACTAGCACCACCAACAACATCACTACCATCACTAGCACCACCAACAACAACATCACTACCATCACTAGCACCACCACCAACAACATCACTACCATCACTAGCACCACCACCAACAACAACATCACTACCATCACTAGCACCACCACCAACAACATCACTACCATCACTAGCACCACCACCAACAACAACATCACTACCATCACTAGCACCACCACCAACAACATCACTACCATCACTAGCACCACCACCAACAACATCACTACCATCGCTAGCACCACCACCAACAACATCACTACCATCACTAGCACCACCAACAACAACATCACTACCATCACTAGCACCACCACCAACAACAACATCACTACCATCACTAGCACCACCACCAACAACAACATCACTACCATCGCTAGCACCACCACCAACAACATCCCTACCATCGCTAGCACCACCACCAACAACATCACTACCATCACTAGCACCACCACCAACAACATCACTACCATCGCTAGCACCACCACCAACAACATCCCTACCATCACTAGCACCACCACCAACAACAACATCACTACCATCACTAGCACCACCACCAACAACATCACTACCATCGCTAGCACCACCACCAACAACATCCCTACCATCGCTAGCACCACCACCAACAACATCCCTACCATCACTAGCACCACCACCAACAACATCCCTACCATCACTAGCACCACCACCACCAACATCCCTACCATCACTAGCAACACCACCACCAACAACATCCCTACCATCACTAGCACCACCACCAACAACAACATCACTACCATCACTAGCACCACCACCAACAACATCCCTACCATCGCTAGCACCACCACCACCAACAACATCACTACCATCACTAGCACCACCGCCAACAACATCACTACCATCACTAGCACCACCACCAACAACATCACTACCATCACTAGCACCACCACCAACAACATCCCTACCATCGCTAGCACCACCACCACCAACAACATCACTACCATCACTAGCACCACCAACAACAACATCACTACCATCACTAGCACCACCAACAACAACATCACTACCATCACTAGCACCACCAACAACAACATCACTACCATCACTAGCACCACCAACAACAACATCACTACCATCACTAGCACCACCACCAACAACAACATCACTACCATCACTAGCACCACCACCAACAACATCCCTACCATCACTAGCACCACCACCAACAACATCACTACCATCACTAGCACCACCACCAACAACATCACTACCATCACTAGCACCACCACCACCAACAACATCACTACCATCACTAGCACCACCAACAACAACATCACTACCATCACTAGCACCACCACCAACAACATCCCTACCATCGCTAGCACCACCACCAACAACATCCCTACCATCGCTAGCACCACCACCACCAACAACATCACTACCATCACTAGCACCACCAACAACAACATCCCTACCATCGCTAGCACCACCACCAACAACATCCCTACCATCGCTAGCACCACCACCACCAACAACATCACTACCATCACTAGCACCACCAACAACAACATCCCTACCATCGCTAGCACCACCAACAACAACATCCCTACCATCGCTAGCACCACCACCACCAACAACATCACTACCATCACTAGCACCACCAACAACAACATCACTACCATCACTAGCACCACCACCAACAACATCCCTACCATCGCTAGCACCACCACCAACAACATCCCTACCATCGCTAGCACCACCACCACCAACAACATCACTACCATCACTAGCACCACCAACAACATCACTACCATCACTAGCACCACCACCAACAACATCACTACCATCACTAGCACCACCACCAACAACATCACTACCATCGCTAGCACCACCAACAACATCACTACCATCACTAGCACCACCAACAACAACATCACTACCATCACTAGCACCACCACCAACAACATCCCTACCATCACTAGCACCACCACCAACAACATCACTACCATCGCTAGCACCACCACCAACAACATCACTACCATCACTAGCACCACCACCAACATCACTACCATCACTAGCACCACCACCAACAACATCCCTACCATCGCTAGCACCACCACCAACAACATCACTACCATCACTAGCACCACCACCAACAACATCACTACCATCACTAGCACCACCACCACCAACAACATCACTACCATCACTAGCACCACCACCAACAACATCACTACCATCACTAGCACCACCAACAACAACATCCCTACCATCGCTAGCACCACCAACAACAACAACATCACTACCATCACTAGCACCACCAACAACAACATCACTACCATCACTAGCACCACCACCAACAACATCCCTACCATCACTAGCACCACCACCAACAACATCACTACCATCACTAGCACCACCAACAACATCACTACCATCACTAGCACCACCACCAACAACATCCCTACCATCACTAGCACCACCACCAACAACATCCCTACCATCACTAGCACCACCACCAACAACATCACTACCATCACTAGCACCACCAACAACATCCCTACCATCACTAGCACCACCACCAACAACATCCCTACCATCACTAGCACCACCACCAACAACATCACTACCATCACTAGCACCACCACCAACAACATCCCTACCATCACTAGCACCACCACCAACAACATCACTACCATCACTAGCACCACCACCAACAACATCACTACCATCACTAGCACCACCACCAACAACATCCCTACCATCACTAGCACCACCACCACCAACAACATCCCTACCATCACTAGCACCACCAACAACAACATCCCTACCATCACTAGCACCACCACCAACAACATCACTACCATCACTAGCACCACCAACAACAACATCCCTACCATCACTAGCACCACCACCAACAACATCCCTACCATCACTAGCACCACCAACAACATCACTACCATCACTAGCACCACCAACAACATCACTACCATCACTAGCACCACCAACAACAACATCACTACCATCACTAGCACCACCAACAACATCACTACCATCACTAGCACCACCAACAACATCACTACCATCACTAGCACCACCAACAACAACATCACTACCATCACTAGCACCACCAACAACAACATCCCTACCATCACTAGCACCACCACCAACAACAACATCACTACCATCACTAGCACCACCACCAACAACATCCCTACCATCGCTAGCACCACCACCACCAACAACATCACTACCATCACTAGCACCACCACCAACAACATCACTACCATCACTAGCACCACCACCAACAACAACATCACTACCATCACTAGCACCACCACCAACAACATCCCTACCATCACTAGCACCACCACCAACAACAACATCACTACCATCACTAGCACCACCACCAACAACAACATCACTACCATCACTAGCACCACCACCACCAACAACATCACTACCATCACTAGCACCACCACCAACAACAACATCACTACCATCACTAGCACCACCAACAACATCACTACCATCACTAGCACCACCAACAACATCCCTACCATCGCTAGCACCACCACCAACAACATCCCTACCATCGCTAGCACCACCAACAACAACAACATCACTACCATCACTAGCACCACCAACAACAACATCACTACCATCACTAGCACCACCACCAACAACATCACTACCATCACTAGCACCACCAACAACAACATCACTACCATCACTAGCACCACCACCAACAACATCACTACCATCACTAGCACCACCAACAACATCACTACCATCACTAGCACCACCAACAACAACATCACTACCATCACTAGCACCACCAACAACAACATCACTACCATCACTAGCACCACCAACAACAACATCACTACCATCACTAGCACCACCACCAACAACATCACTACCATCACTAGCACCACCAACAACATCACTACCATCACTAGCACCACCAACAACATCACTACCATCACTAGCACCACCACCAACAACATCACTACCATCACTAGCACCACCAACAACAACATCACTACCATCACTAGCACCACCACCAACAACAACATCACTACCATCACTAGCACCACCAACAACAACATCACTAGCACCACCAACAACAGCAACACCAACCTTAGCAGCAGCAGCAGGTTAATAATAGCTAGTGATGGTGGTGTTGACGTCTGACACAAGACAGGTCACACTACGTGACTTAGCCATTATTGAAATCTCGTCTACAACGCTACCTCCTTCAGCACTACAGTTAACTTCCTCATGTATAACAGTGTTGATGTGCAGTGTTGGTGCTCTCTCTCTCTCTCTCTCTCTCTCTCTCTCTCTCTCTCTCTCTCTCTCTCTCCTCTAGTGCACAAGTAGGAAGACTCGCTGCAGTAGCCTTGTTGGCCCATGTTCACCGAGGTCATATATAAGAGTTATGTTCACACATCAGCAACTCTATTGCTAAACAAGCAGTTCTCCATATTTTTTTTCACATCCAGATTAATTTAGGTTATACTAATGCAATTCACGAGGGCCAGGGGTCTAACAGAACACTGTGTGAGGCTACTTCTTCTAGTCTTCCTGAAGGAAGAATGATCTAGGGAAGATATGACGATAAGATTTTGTTGGGATTTTTAACCCTGGAGGGTTAGTCACCCAGAATAACCCAGGAAATTGTCTGTCTTATTCCCACTGTGGTTCTTAAATCTTGTCCCCCAGGATGCCACCCACACCAGTCCACTAATACCCATGTACCTACTTACTGCTAGGTGAACAGGGGCAGTAGGTGTGAGGAAACACGCCTAATATTTCCACCCGGCCGGGGATCGAACCATGGACACTCAGTGTGTGAATCGAGAGTGTTGCCTACCATGAGATCTTCACCAGGGATGGAATGAGAATAAGAAATCCTGGATGTGAGAGAGAGAGAGAGAGAGAGAGAGAGAGAGAGAGAGAGAGAGAGAGAGAATAGTAAACAAGTGGACTGAACTGACCTACCACACAGTGAAAAGGAGGACTCCACAGTCCAAAAGAGTCCAAAGAAATCGTTATGACGTAACTGCTTAACGTCACTCGGTGGAAAGTTGAGAGGCGGGGGCAAGGACTCAACCCCCGCAGAAGTCAAATGGGCTATTACAGATAGATCATAACAGGAGGGACAACAATGGGTGAGACAACAGCGATGGGCAATACACTCAAACAACACTTTAACTGCTCTGATAGCTTTATTTTGCATCACAAACCCATTACGTGGACGCCAGCCAACATTTTCAACCCGTGGATAATGAGGCCACGAACCAGCTCCAGCGCTCATTTTTCTCAGCGAATTAACTGCTGGTGAGATATTTACTATATCCAGAATTACTGGTGTAAGTGACTTGGTAACGTGTCGTTATCAAAGTTACATTATTGGTGTGGGTATCGCCACTGCAGGTATCACCACTATGAGTACCACGACTACAAGTGTCACCACTACAAGTATCAACACTACAAGTATCACCACTACAAGTATCAACACTACAAGTATCACCACTACAAGTATCAACACTACAAGTATCACCACTACAAGTATCACCACTACGAGTATCATCACTACAAGTGTCACCACTACAAGTATCACCACTACAAGTGTTTACCTGGAGTTTACCTGGAGAGAGTTTCGGGGGTCAACGCCCCCGCGGCCCGGTCTGTGACCAGGCCTCCTGGTGGATCAGCGCCTGATCAACCAGGCTGTTGCTGCTGGCTGCACGCAAACCAACGTACGAGCCACAGCCCGGCTGATCAGGAACTGCCTTTAGGTGCTTGTCCAGTGCCAGCTTGAAGACTGCCAGGGGTCTGTTGGTAATCCCCCTTATGTGTGCTGGGAGGCAGTTGAACAGTCTCGGTCCCCTGACACTTATTGTATGGTCTCTTAACGTGCTAGTGACACCCCTGCTTTTCATTGGGGGGATGGTGCATCGTCTGCCAAGTCTTTTGCTTTCGTAGTGAGTGATTTTCGTGTGCAAGTTCGGTACTAGTCCCTCTAGGATTTTCCAGGTGTATATAATCATGTATCTCTCCCTCCTGCGTTCCAGGGAATACAGGTTTAGAAACCTCAAGCGCTCCCAGTAATTGAGGTGTTTTATCTCCGTTATGCGCGCCGTGAAAGTTCTCTGTACATTTTCTAGGTCGGCAATTTCACCTGCCTTGAAAGGTGCTGTTAGAGTGCAGCAATATTCCAGCCTAGATAGAACAAGTGACCTGAAGAGTGTCATCATGGGCTTGGCCTCCCTAGTTTTGAAGGTTCTCATTATCCATCCTGTCATTTTTCTAGCAGATGCGATTGATACAATGTTATGGTCCTTGAAGGTGAGATCCTCCGACATAATCACTCCCAGGTCTTTGACGTTGGTGTTTCGCTCTATTTTGTGGCCAGAATTTGTTTTGTACTCTGATGAAGATTTAATTTCCTCATGTTTACCATATCTGAGTAATTGAAATTTCTCATCGTTGAACTTCATATTGTTTTCTGCAGCCCACTGAAAGATTTGGTTGATGTCCGCCTGGAGCCTTGCAGTGTCTGCAATGGAAGACACTGTCATGCAGATTCGGGTGTCATCTGCAAAGGAAGACACGGTGCTGTGGCTGACATCCTTGTCTATGTCGGATATGAGGATGAGGAACAAGATGGGAGCTAGTACTGTGCCTTGTGGAACAGAGCTTTTCACCGTAGCTGCCTCGGACTTTACTCTGTTGACGACTACTCTCTGTGTTCTGTTAGTGAGGAAATTATAGATCCATCGACCAACTTTTCCTGTTATTCCTTTAGCGCGCATTTTGTGCGCTATTACGCCATGGTCACACTTGTCGAAGGCTTTTGCAAAGTCTGTATATATTACATCTGCATTCTTTTTGTCTTCTAGTGCATTTAGGACCTTGTCGTAGTGATCCAGTAGTTGAGACAGACAGGAGCGACCTGTTCTAAACCCATGTTGCCCTGGGTTGTGTAACTGATGGGTTTCTAGATGGGTGGTGATCTTGCTTCTTAGGACCCTTTCAAAGATTTTTATGATATGGGATGTTAGTGCTATTGGTCTGTAGTTCTTTGCTGTTGCTTTACTGCCCCCTTTGTGGAGTGGGGCTATGTCTGTTGTTTTTAGTAACTGAGGGACGACCCCCGTGTCCATGCTCCCTCTCCATAGGATGGAAAAGGCTCGTGATAGGGGCTTCTTGCAGTTCTTGATGAACACAGAGTTCCATGAGTCTGGCCCTGGGGCAGAGTGCATGGGCATGTCATTTATCGCCTGTTCGAAGTCATTTGGCGTCAGGATAACATCGGATAGGCTTGTGTTAATCAAATTTTGTGGCTCTCTCATAAAAAATTCATTTTGATCTTCGACTCTCAGTCTGGTTAGCGGCTTGCTAAAAACTGAGTCATATTGGGACTTGAGTAGCTCACTCATTTCCTTGCTGTCATCTGTGTAGGACCCATCTTGTTTAAGTAGGGGCCCAATACTGGACGTTGTTCTCGATTTTGATTTGGCATAGGAGAAGAAATACTTTGGGTTTCTTTCGATTTCATTTATGGCTTTTAGTTCTTCCCGCGATTCCTGACTCCTAAAGGATTCTTTTAGCTTAAGTTCGATGCTTGCTATTTCTCTGACCAGTGTCTCCCTGCGCATTTCTGATATATTGACCTCTTTTAGCCGCTCTGTTATTCTTTTCCGTCACCACTACAAGTATCACCACTACAAGTATCACCACTACAAGTATCACCACTACGAGTATCATCACTACAAGTGTCACCACTACAAGTATCACCACTACAAGTGTCACCACTACAAGTATCAACACTACAAGTATCACCACTACAAGTATCACCACTACAAGTATCACCACTACAAGTATCACCACTACAAGTATCACCACTACAAGTATCACCACTACGAGTATCATCACTACAAGTGTCACCACTACAAGTATCACCACTACAAGTGTCACCACTACAAGTATCAACACTACAAGTATCACCACTACAAGTATCACCACTACAAGTATCACCACTACAAGTATCACCACTACAAGTATCACCACTACAAGTATCAACACTACAAGTATCACCACTACAAGTATCACCACTACGAGTATCATCACTACAAGTGTCACCACTACAAGTATCACCACTACAAGTATCACCACTACAAGTATCACCACTACGAGTATCATCACTACAAGTGTCACCACTACAAGTATCACCACTACAAGTGTCACCACTACAAGTATCACCACTACAAGTATCACCACTACAAGTATCACCACTACGAGTATCATCACTACAAGTGTCACCACTACAAGTATCACCACTACAAGTGTCACCACTACAAGTATCAACACTACAAGTATCACCACTACAAGTATCACCACTACAAGTATCACCACTACAAGTATCACCACTACAAGTATCACCACTACAAGTATCAACACTACAAGTATCACCACTACAAGTATCACCACTACGAGTATCATCACTACAAGTGTCACCACTACAAGTATCACCACTACAAGTATCACCACTACAAGTATCACCACTACGAGTATCATCACTACAAGTGTCACCACTACAAGTATCACCACTACAAGTGTCACCACTACAAGTATCACCACTACAAGTATCACCACTACAAGTGTCACCACTACGAGTATCATCACTACAAGTGTCACCACTACAAGTATCACCACTACGAGTATCATCACTACAAGTGTCACCACTACAAGTGTCACCACTACAAGTATCACCACTACAAGTATCACCACTACAAGTATCACCACTACGAGTATCATCACTACAAGTGTCACCACTACAAGTATCACCACTACGAGTATCATCACTACAAGTGTCACCACTACAAGTATCAACACTACAAGTAACAACACTACAAGTATCAACACTACAAGTATCACCACTACGAGTATCATCACTACAAGTGTCACCACTACAAGTATCACCACTACAAGTATCATCACTACAAGTATCACCACTACAAGTATCATCACTACAAGTATCACCACTACAAGTGTCACCACTACAAGTATCAACACTACAAGTATCAACACTACAAGTATCAACACTACAAGTATCAACACTACAAGTATCAACACTACAAGTATCAACACTACAAGTATCACCACTACAAGTATCACCACTACAAGTATCAACACTACAAGTATCAACACTACAAGTATCAACACTACAAGTATCAACACTACAAGTATAACACTACAAGTATCAACACTACAAGTATCAACACTACAAGTATCAACACTACAAGTATCAACACTACAAGTATCAACACTACAAGTATCAACACTACAAGTATCAACACTACAAGTATCAACACTACAAGTATCACCACTACAAGTATCACCACTACAAGTATCACCACTACAAGTATCACCACTACAAGTATCACCACTACAAGTATCACCACTACAAGTATCAACACTACAAGTATCACCACTACAAGTATCACCACTACAAGTATCACCACTACAAGTATCACCATTACAAGTATCATCACTACAAGTATCACCACTACAGGTATCACCATTCAAGTATCATCACTACAAGTATCACCACTACAAGTATCACCACTACAAGTATCACCACTACAAGTATCACCACTACAAGTATCACCACTACAAGTATCACCACTACAAGTATCACCACTACAAGTATCACCACTACGAGTATCACCACTACAAGTATCACCACTACAAGTATCACCACTACAAGTATCACCACTACAAGTATCACCACTACAAGTATCACCACTACAAGTATCACCACTACAAGTTGTAAACATTGTAGCCGTGGCTGTGTTCCACAACGGGTGGTACTATCAGCTACACTAATAGGTGTTCGGTGTTCACTGTTCATCACATTACTAATATCATACAATACCAATATGTGCAACGCTTCGGTACCTTTATATGACACGAACAACAATTGGGTACTTTTAACAGTACATATGTGCTATTCATCATTATTCATAGTTTAGGAGACGAACGCTCTGAGACTCATCTGCTCAACCTAAATACATCACAGCAAACCTCAGAATAGTACCTGAGTGATCTAATATGAACATATGGCGATAGTATGGAAGGGCGGAATCTCTTCTACTCTCGTTGTTCCAGAGATCTAATATAAACATATGGCGATAGTATGGAAAGGCGTAATCTCTTCTACTCCCGTTGTTCCAGGGATCTAATATAAACATATGATGATAGTATGGAAGGGCGGAATCTCTTCTACTCCCGTTGTTCCAGGGATCTAATATAAACATATGATGATAGTATGGAAGGGCGTAATCTCTTCTACTCCCGTTGTTCCAGGGAAGAGCCTCTGTTGCCTTTCTGGGTAGAGAATGTGACCCTCGTACATTCTGCGTCCAGTTGAGAGAAGTGTTTCCCTGTTTTGAAGGTTAGGAGAGATCTGTCTAGTCCTTTAACTGACACACAAGGCAATAATAGTCCTGAAGGAACGATGATAGTGGTGAAGTGAGACCAAATGGTAAGCCCCGTAGGTTCGTTTTAATAATAATGAAAATAATAATAATAATAATAATAATAATAATAATAATAATAATAATAATAATAATAATAATAATAATAATAAATTGCTTTCAAATAAGATACATTTGTTACCAAGATTTCTTGCTTCATCAATCAAGACTCCCATGATCCATCAGGGCTCCCATGATCAGTCAGGGCTCCCATGATCCACGAAGGCTCCCATAATCCATCAGAGTTCCCTTGATCATTCAGGGCTCCCATAATCCATCAGAGTTCCCATGATCATTCAGGGCTCCCATAATCCATCAGGGTTCCCATGATCATTCAGGGCTCCCATGATCCATCAAGGCTCCCTTGATCATTCAGGGCTCCCATGATCCATCAGGGCTCCCATGATCATTCAGGGCTCCCATGATTCATCAGGGCTCCCATGATCATTCAGGGCTCCCATGATCATTCAGGGCTCCCATGATCATTCAGGGCTCCCATGATCCATCAGGGCTCCCATGATCATTCAGGGCTCCCATGATGGGGATGGGGTTCATCTCTCTGGGGCAGGGGTGGTAGCACTTGCAGACTCGATTGAGAAGGCCATTGGTGAAATGCCTATGATTTTAAACTGATGGAAGATAGAGGTATGGGTGTGTGTGGGAAACAAGCAGGTTGCAACACTAGGGTTGGAAACAGTAAATGTATAAAAGGCATTCAGCATGAAGTTATAAATAAAGACAATAGAACAGGTCAGCAAACAAAGGGGGACAGCAGAGGGCAGCAAGGGACTAGCTCCCTTAAGGTTTACTATACTAATAGCAGGAGTGTTAGAAATAAGATAGATGAGCTAAGATTAATTGCAAGTGCAGGAAACATAGATATTATTGCTATAACAGAGACCTGGCTCAATCTGAAAGATAGAGAGATGCCCTCTGAATGTCACATACAAGGCTATAAATTATTCCACACTGACAGGGTCAACAGGAAAGGTGGTGGAGTAGCGATGTATGTCAGAGACAATTTAAATTGTTGTGTTAGACAAGATATTAAATTAGAAGCGTCAGCCACTGAATCTGTTTGGTTACAGCTTCTCGAGGGCCGAGAAAAACTAATTTTGGGTGTGATTTACAGGGCCCCAAATCTTGATAGGGAGTGCAGTAAACTTCTATGGGACGAAATTCGTAAGGCATCTACATACGAAAATGTTGTGCTAATGGGAGATTTCAATTATAGACAGATTGACTGGAGCAATTTGACAGGAAATTTAGAGTCGGGTGACTTTCTTGATACGATCCAGGATTGTTTTTTAAAACAGTTTGTGACAGAGCCAACTAGGGGAAATAACCTCCTTGACTTGGTTCTTGCCAGTAGGGAAACACTAATTAATAATCTTGAGGTTAATGATGAGCTTGGGGAGAGTGATCACAAATCACTCAGTTTTAACATATCATGGAATTCCCCTAATAATGGCAATCAAGTCTCCGTCCCTGACTTTCGCTTGGCTGATTTCATAGGACTGAAAAATTACTTAGGTGGGCTGAACTGGAATGACCTGACTAGGGGTCAGGTAGGTGGTGATGGTTGCCGATATGATGCTTTCCAGGGCATAGTTCTAGCTGCTCAGTCAAATTATGTTCCAAATAGGGAAATCAGATCAAACAAAAATGATCCTAAATGGATGAACAATAGATTAAAATATCTGATTGGTCAAAAGAGAGGCATATATAGGCAAATCAAAAGAGGAGAGGGGCAATTAAGAAATCGATATATTCAGTTAAAGAGAGAAATAAAAAAGGGAATTAGAAAAGCAAATAGAGATTATGAGGTTAAAGTTGCAAGAGAATCGAAGACTAACCCAAAAGGATTCTTTCAGGTATACAGAAGTAAGATCAGGGACAAGATAGGCCCACTCAAAAGTTCCTCGGGTCAGCTCACTGACAGTGATAAGGAAATGTGTAGAATTTTTAACACATACTTCCTCTCAGTTTTTACACAGGAGGATACCAGCGATATTCCAGTAATGATAAATTATGTAGAACAGGACGATAATAAACTGTGCACTATTAGGGTCACAAGTGACATGGTCCTTAGGCAAATAGATAAATTAAAACCTAACAAATCCCCAGGCCCTGATGAACTGTATGCAAGGGTTCTAAAGGAATGTAAAGAGGAGCTTAGCACACCTTTGGCTAATCTTTTCAACATATCACTACAAACTGGCATGGTGCCAGATAAGTGGAAAATGGCAAATGTGATACCTATTTTCAAAACAGGTGACAGGTCCTTAGCTTCGAACTATAGACCAATAAGCCTAACCTCCATAGTGGGAAAATTTATGGAATCAATAATTGCCGAGGCAGTTCGTAGCCACCTTGAAAAGCATAAATTAATCAACGAATCTCAGCATGGTTTTACAAAGGGGCGTTCCTGCCTTACGAATTTATTAACTTTTTTCACTAAGGTATTTGAGGAGGTAGATCATGGTAATGAATATGATATTGTGTATATGGACTTCAGTAAGGCTTTTGACAGGGTCCCACATCAGAGACTATTGAGGAAAATTAAAGCACATGGAATAGGAGGAGAAATTTTTTCCTGGATAGAGGCATGGTTGACAAATAGGCAGCAGAGAGTTTGCATAAATGGGGAGAAATCAGAGTGGGGAAGCGTCACGAGCGGTGTTCCACAGGGGTCAGTGTTGGGCCCCCTGCTGTTCACAATCTACATAAACGACATAGATGAGGGCATAAAGAGCGACATCGGCAAGTTTGCCGATGACACCAAAATAGGCCGTCGAATTCATTCTGACGAGGACATTCGAGCACTCCAGGAAGATTTGAATAGACTGATGCAGTGGTCGGAGAAGTGGCAGATGCAGTTTAATATAGACAAATGCAAAGTTCTAAATGTTGGACAGGACAATAACCATGCCACATATAAACTAAATAATGTAGATCTTAATATTACGGATTGCGAAAAAGATTTAGGAGTTCTGGTTAGCAGTAATCTGAAACCAAGACAACAGTGCATAAGTGTTCGCAATAAAGCTAATAGAATCCTTGGCTTCATATCAAGAAGCATAAATAATAGGAGTCCTCAGGTTGTTCTTCAACTCTATACATCCTTGGTTAGGCCTCATTTAGATTATGCTGCACAGTTTTGGTCACCGTATTACAGAATGGATATAAATTCTCTGGAAAATGTACAAAGGAGGATGACAAAGATGATCCCATGTATCAGAAACCTTCCCTATGAGGATAGACTAAGGGCCCTGAAACTGCACTCTCTAGAAAGACGTAGAATTAGGGGGGATATGATTGAGGTTTATAAGTGGAAGACAGGAATAAATAAAGGGGATGTAAATAGTGTGCTGAAAATATCTAGCCTAGACAGGACTCGCAGCAATGGTTTTAAGTTGGAAAAATTCAGATTCAGGAGGGATATAGGAAAGTACTGGTTTGGTAATAGAGTTGTGGATGAGTGGAACAAACTCCCAAGTACCGTTATAGAGGCCAGAACGTTGTGTAGCTTCAAAAATAGGTTGGATAAATACATGAGTAGATGTGGGTGGGTGTGAGTTGGACCTGATAGCTTGTGCTAACAGGTCGGTTGCCGTGTTCCTCCCTTAAGTCAATGTGACCTGACCTGACTAGGTTGGGTGCATTGGCTTAAGCCGGTAGGGACTTGGACCTGCCTCGCATGGGCCAGTAGGCCTTCTGCAGTGTTCCTTCGTTCTTATGTTCTTATGTTCTTATGATCCATCAGGGCTCCCATGATCATTCAGGGCTCCCATGATCCATCAGGGCTCCCATGATCATTCAGGGTTCCCATGATCCATCAGGGCTCCCATGATCATTCAGGGCTCCCATGATCCATCAGGGCTCCCATGATCATTCAGGGTTCCCATGAATACACAGTATATTATCCCAAGAGGCTGAGCCTGGAGCTGAGACCTGACCTCTGTAACCGTACATAGGTAAATACATGGGAGTACATGGGAATTCATGGAAGTATATGTGAGTACATGGAATTACATGGGTCACATGGATACGAGAAGAACAAAAAAGGCACAATACCGTGACTGGAACAATACACAAATAACTCACACATAGGAGAGAGAAGAGCTTATGACGACGTTTCGATCCTATTTGGACCATTCACAAGTCACACAGTGTGACTTGTGAATGGTCCAACACGGACCGAAACGTTGTCATAAGCTCTTCTCTCTACCACGTGTGGGTTGTGTACAGATAAGAGAGTAAAGTCCACACCGAGGCTATCTACTGAGAACTGTCTACTTCTCTCTAGATTAAAGTCTGTCGGGCATTACTTAGATTCTGGAGACGGTCGGTTGTGAGTTAAGGTGGTGGATGGTTGATTGTGAATTGTATTGGTTGACTATGAGTTAATAAGGATTTTTGCGAAGTGTTGTAACTACATTATTGTGAGCAGCAGTTAACGGCGTTGCTAGTGGCTGGCAACGCGAGTTGAACGCCTGGCAATGTGCGTTCAACGCCCATCGCTAAAGCACGCGTAACCTGGAGGTGGCAGGGAATGTGAGGTGAGAGGACCGGCCCATTACCAATACCATTACCTGCCCTTGACGCGGCGTTCCCAGAAGTTGTACACCTGTCCGAGGGTCACCGGGGGTGAGAGGCAGATGACCAGCTCAGGTCATTAGTGATCAAGGTCACAGACCAGTCATATCGGAGAGGCATTGACTTAGGCTAGTCGGATACTCAATACGACTCGCGAAATCGCAAATAACGCGACTGCAAACATATCGCGGAACCAGTTGGGGGGTTTGTACCCATTGCCTGTGAGTTACTTGTGATGGGTTCACGCCCCACCCGTTCCGTGGGAGGTAGGCAGAAGGTTACAGAGATACGTAATGGGTCCGACAACCGGGTTTCAGTAGTGTGTTATGTATTCAAGTTACAGTAGTTGTGAACTGTTTACAAGGATGCCTTCAGTTGAAAGTAAAATGTATTACGTACTCTCGTACCACAACATTTTTGAACTAAACGTTCTTTTGGACGACGTTCTTTTGGGCTGAACGTTCTTTAGTATTAAACCTGGATATCTCTATAATCGAAACATTTCACTTGAGTAGGTTTTTTCAGTCGATTGCGAAGATGACTTGTAATAAACACCACCTATGAAGACTGAGGGATTCAACACCTTCTTTAAAGACTGAGGGATTCAACACCTTTAAAGACTGAGGGATTCAACACCTTCTTTAAAGACTGAGGGATTCAACACCTTCTTTAAAGACTGAGGGACTGACAGCTTTCTCAGCAGTACCTCTCCACGTCTTCCGCTGCCTCCAGCATCTAATTCACCTCTGTAATTAAAAACCAAACAAACAAATTATATATCTGTGTGCAGTAAACAAAGCGTAGTTTACATGTAACAGTATATTGTTAAGCATAACATAAGGCACCAGCTGAAAAATCTTCCTGTACGAGTGATAGATCTAGCAGTGAAGACCCGGTGGCCTGGTGGCTAAAGCTCCCGCTTCACACACGGAGGGCCCGGGTTCGATTCCCGGCGGGTGGAAACATTCGACACGTTTCCTTACACCTGTTGTCCTGTTCACCTAGCAGCAAATAGGTACCTGGGTGTTAGTCGACTGGTGTGGGTCGCATCCTGGGGGACAAGATTAAGGACCCCAATGGAAATAAGTTAGACAGTCCTCGATGACGCACTGACTTTCTTGGGTTATCCTGGGTGGCTAACCCTCCGGGGTTAAAAATCCGAACGAAATCTTCTTCTTCTTCTTCTTCACTCTACCCAAGCGCTGCCCATGACTCTTAGTCGTCTGTCAGACTGTGTCGCTTCGTCAAGATGGTTATTAAGTAAGAGGACACAAGTGCAATTAATATAACATTTTGTTGTGGCAATGTTTCCCTCTCCAAGAGGTTTGTCAAGCCGTATCGGCTTGACAAAGTTCCTGGAGAGCAAAACGTTGCCACAATAAAATGTCATATTAGTTGCACTTGTGTCCTCTTACCTAACATATTGTTGGTATTTGAACCAACATTAATACAAGATGGTTCCTCTTAAAAGTGAGAAACGAATTTGAGGTTTTCAACACATCTGCGACCACCGCTGCCCCAGGAACCTCCACTTTCCAGGAAAGGCTCCCCCGGCATGTAACTTGACCTGTGTCTCCAGCTTCCAGGCAGTGCGACGTCCAGCGAAGCTGGGAGTGATGACCCTGGTTCTTTCCTCTAGTTTGCTGGACATTGCAGTTCCCGGAGCACCGATGCATCAGGCCTAGAGATGGGCTGATGCCAACACTCTATAGGTCGAAATACATATGCACACTTCTAGATATTTATTGAGAAAATGCTTCTCCAAGAGTGACTCCATTATGTGTAGAAATATTTGTTGTACACGCAGCGATGCACCAACTTGGTGCCCCAATTCTCATGGTCTATATGTTGCTGTTCTTATTGTGTTGTTGTTGTTGAAATGGTTGTCCCCTCATACTACAACCTGGGTGTTAGTGGACTGGTGTGGGTGGCATCCTGGAGCACAAGACTGAAGGACCATAATGTAAATAAGACGGACAATCCTGGGTGGCTAACCCTCCTGGGTTAAAAAATCCCCCCAAAATTTTATATTATTTTATCTTACTGCTGCTACTGCTACTACTATTGATACTATTACTACTACTACTACTACTACTACTATTACGTCTACTACCTGCACAACCAGATTCACTTCTTTCTTTTATTTGTTATATCTCTCTCTCCCGTCCCTGCCCTCCTCTCGTACCTATGCTGACTCCCTTACCTTCGTGTGTTAGCGTGTGACTAGTTAATGGTCCAAGTCGGACCAAAACGTCGTCATAAGCTTCTTTCTCCTATGTGCGGGTTATTTGTGTATTGCTGTGTATTATTGAGGTTGTTAAGGACCAACAAGTCAGGGTTGTTGCCGGAGTCAATAACAACAGGAGTAACCAAGTTCCTCCTTGTTTATTATAATTGCGTTCACAATTGTGTGAAATATTTGTATCCCATTGAATCACTCTGATTCTTTTTGCTAGACAGTGATAGCTGGTAAAGTATTCAGGAGAAAATATTGTGTAAATTATGCTGGAAAATGTAGAAATATTTATATAATTAATGTTAGCGGTTACCCATTTTATGTAACTGCCGCCCACAGTATGGGTGTGATGACCACCACCCACAGTATGGGTATGTGATGATCACCACCCACAGTATGGGTATGTGATGACCACCACCCACAGTATGGGTATGTGATGACCACCACCCACAGTATGGGTATGTGATGACCACCACCCACAGTATGGGTATGTGATGACTACCACCCACAGTATGGGTATGTGATGACCACCACCCACAGTATGGGTATGTGATGACTACCACCCACAGTATGGGTATGTGATGACTACCACCCACAGTATGGGTATGTGATGACTACCACCCACAGTATGGGTATGTGATGAACACCACCCACAGTATGGGTATGTGATGACCACCACCCACAGTATGGGTATGTGATGACCACCACCCACAGTATGGGTATGTGATGACTAACACCCACAGTATGGGTATGTGATGACTAACACCCACAGTATGGGTATGGGATGACTAACACCCACAGTATGGGTATGTGATGACTACCGCCCACAGTATGGGTATGTGATGACCACCACCCACAGTATGGTATGTGATGACCACCACCCACAGTATGGGTATGTGATGACCACCACCCACAGTATGGGTATGTGATGACTAACACCCACAGTATGGGTATGTGATGACTAACACCCACAGTATGGGTATGGGATGACTAACACCCACAGTATGGGTATGTGATGACTACCGCCCACAGTATGGGTATGTGATGACCACCACCCACAGTATGGGTATGTGATGACTACCGCCCACAGTATGGGTATGTGATGACTACCACCCACAGTATGGTATGTGATGACTACCACCCACAGTATGGGTATGTGATGACTAACACCCACAGTATGGTATGCGATGTCTACCACCCACAGTATGGTATGTGATGACTACCGCCCACAGTATGGTATGTGATGACTACCACCCACAGTATGGGTATGTGATGACCACCACCCACAGTATGGGTATGTGACGTCTACCACCCACAGTATGGGTATGTGACGCCTACCACCCACAGTATGGTATGTGACGTCTACCGCCCACAGTATGGGTATGTGATGACTACCACCCACAGTATGGTATGTGATGACCACCACCCACAGCATGGTATGTGACGTCTACCACCCACAGTAAGGTATGTGATGACTACCACCCACAGTATGGGTATGTGACGTCTACCACCCACAGTATGGGTATGTGATGACTACCGCCCACAGTATGGGTATGTGATGACTACCACCCACAGTATGGGTATGCGATGACTACCACCCACAGTTGGGGTATGTGATGACTACCACCCACAGTATGGGTATGCGATGACTACCACCCACAGTATGGGTATGCGATGACTACCACCCACAGTATGGGTATGTGACGTCTACCACCCACAGTATGGTATGTGATGACTACCACCCACAGTATGGGTATGCGATGACTACCACCCACAGTATGGGTATGCGATGACTACCACCCACAGTATGGGTATGCGATGACTACCACCCACAGTATGGGTATGTGACGTCTACCACCCACAGTATGGGTATGTGATGTCTACCACCCACAGTATGGGTATGTGACGTCTACCACCCACAGTATGGTATGTGATGACTACCACCCACAGTATGGGTATGCGATGACTACCACCCACAGTATGGGTATGTGATGACTACCACCCACAGTATGGTATGTGATGACTACCACCCACAGTATGGTATGTGATGACTACCACCCACAGTATGGGTATGTGATGACTACCACCCACAGTATGGTATGTGATGTCTACCACCCACAGTATGGTATGTGATGACTACCACCCACAGTATGGTATGTGATGACTACCACCCACAGTATGGGTATGTGATGACTACCACCCACAGTATGGTATGTGACGTCTACCACCCACAGTATGGTATGTGATGACTACCACCCACAGTATGGGTATGTGACGTCTACCACCCACAGCATGGTATGTGATGACTACCACCCACAGTATGGATATGTGACGTCTACCACCCACAGTATGGTATGTGATGACTACCACCCACAGTATGGGTATGTGATGACTACCACCCACAGTATGGTATGTGATGACTATCACCCACAGTATGGTATGTGATGACTACCACCCACAGTATGGGTATGTGATGACTACCACCCACAGTATGGTATGTGATGTCTACCACCCACAGTATGGTATGTGATGTCTACCACCCACAGTATGGTATGTGATGACCATCACCCACAGTATGGGTATGTGATGACTACCACCCACAGTATGGGTATGTGATGACTACCACCCACAGTATGGTATGTGATGTCTACCACCCACAGTATGGGTATGTGACGTCTACCACCCACAGTATGGTATGTGATGACTGCCACCCACAGTATGGTATGTGATGACTACCACCCACAGTATGGGTATGTGGTGACTACCACCCACAGTATGGGTATGTGATGACTACCACCCACAGTATGGGTATGTGACGTCTACCACCCACAGTATGGTATGTGATGACTACCACCCACAGTATGGTATGTGATGACTACCACCCACAGTATGGGTATGTGGTGACTACCACCCACAGTATGGGTATGTGATGACTACCACCCACAGTATGGGTATGTGACGTCTACCACCCACAGTATGGTATGTGATGACTACCACCCACAGTATGGGTATGTGGTGACTACCACCCACAGTATGGGTATGTGATGTCTACCACCCACAGTATGGGTATGTGATGTCTACCACCCACAGTATGGTATGTGATGACTACCACCCACAGTATGGTATGTCTACCACCCACAGTATGGGTATGTGACGTCTACAACCCACAGTATGGGTATGTGATGACTACCACCCACAGTATGGGTATGTGGTGACTACCGCCCACAGTATGGGTATGTGATGACTACCACCCACAGTATGATATGTGATGACTACCACCCACAGTATGGGTATGTGGTGACTACCGCCCACAGTATGGGTATGTGATGACCCCCACCCACAGTATGGGTATGTGATGACCCCCACCCACAGTATGGATATGTGACGTCTACCACCCACAGTATGGGTATGTGATGACTACCACCCACAGTATGGGTATGTGATGACCCCCACCCACAGTATGGTATGTGATGACTACCGCCCACAGTATGGGTATGTGATGACTACCACCCACAGTATGGTATGTGATGACAACCACCCACAGTATGGTATGTGATGACTACCACCCACAGTATGGGTATGTGGTGACTACCACCCACAGTATGGGTATGTGATGACCCCCACCCACAGTATGGGCATGTGATGACCCCCACCCACAGTATGGGCATGTGATGACCCCCACCCAGTGTATGGGTATATAGTGACTACCACCCACAGTATGGGTATGTGATGATTACCACCCACAGTATGGGTATGTGATGACTACCACCCACAGTACTGGTATGTGATGACTACCACCCACAGTATGGGTATGTGATGACTACCACCCACAGTATGGGTATGTGATGACTACCACCCACAGTATGGGTATGTGATGACCCCCACCCACAGTATGGGTATGTGATGACTACCACCCACAGTATGGGTATGTGATGACCCCCACCCACAGTATGGGTATGTGATGACCCCCACCCACAGTATGGGTATGTGATGACTACCACCCACAGTATGGGTATGTGATGACCCCCACCCACAGTATGGGTATGTGATGACTACCACCCACAGTATGGGTATGTGATGACCCCCACCCACAGTATGGGTATGTGATGACTACCACCCACAGTATGGGTATGTGATGACCCCCACCCACAGTATGGGCATGTGATGACCCCCACCCACATTATGGGTATGTGATGACTACCACCCACAGTATGGGTATGTGATGATCCCCACCCACAGTATGGGCATGTGATGACCCCCACCCACAGTATGGGCATGTGATGACCCCCACCCACAGTATGGGCATGTGATGACCCCCACCCACAGTATGGGCATGTGATGACCCCCACCCACAGTATGGGCATGTGATGACTACCACCCACAATATAACTTATCACATACGTAAAGAATGAGCAATAATTTGAAACTCAACAGAGAACACAATGTGTGGAGGTGTTGTGTCCCTCAGGAAGTAATAATAATAATAATAATAATAATAATAATAATAATAATAATAATAATAATAATAATAATAATAATAATAATAATAATAATAATAATAATAATAATAATAATAATAATAATAATAATAATAATAATAATAATAATAATAATAATAATAATAATAATAATAATAATAATAATGAGGGTAATCTACTAGATATTCTTGTACACAGAGGAAGGAGAGAGAGAGAGAGAGAGAGAGAGAGAGAGAGAGAGAGAGAGAGAGAGAGAGAGAGAGAGAGAGAGAGAGAGAGAGAGAGAGAGAGAGAGAGAGAGAGAGAGAGAGAGAGAGAGAGAGAGAGAGAGAGAGAGAGAGAGAGAGTCAAGTCAACTGGCTCAAGTATCAACTTCAAGGAAGCAGGCAGCTCCAGCACTTGCCTCCTGATATCACATATCCAGGGCCTCGCGTGTCCTTGATATCCAGTTGTCTTCTACAACCAGATTACACAATTAAAATGCTTAATTTAACCTGTTGTCATACCTCCAGGTTCGATCCTCGGTACGAGTGGAACAATGGGGCGTGTTTCCTTAAGACACTCGCTGTCTATCTTCACTTATCAGTAAGTAGGTACCTGGGTGTTAATCACCTTACACCCGCTGTCCCTGTTTACCTAGCAGCAAGTAGGTACCTGGGTGTTACTCGATTGGTATTGGTCGCATCCTGGGGACAAAATTAACGTAAGTTGCAGGAAATGCTCTGCATAAGAAGGATCTTTCTGTATAGTATGTTACTGATGTCAGCTATGGTCTGTATAAGTTATATCGTGTACTTGTAGAAATAAAGATTATTATTATTATTATTATTATTATTATTATTATTATTATTATTATTATTATTATTATTATTAGAGTAACAGCAATGATTAAAATAGGCAAGAAATGAGAGAATAGGTGTTGACAAGGCACTTTTAGAGAGCGGATCGACACCATGCCCAGCCTTTCTAGGGTAGGGTAGGTGCCTGTGCCAGAGGTTACAGCTCACAAGACTGCCATTCCCATTAGCCCCGTTGGGGCGGGGATGGCAGACCAGAGAGGCCTAGCTTCTCTCTACGAGCCCCGTGAGGGCGGGGAATGTGGCTAGGCCTGGGGACAGTTGGTCCCAACGATGAGGAGGTACTTGTACCTCCTCCCATGGGAGACTTAGGTCTCAGACACTCCCTAGACAGGGAGCCAAGGCCGGGCCACCACTTGGAAAAGGCCCGGGCCGGGAGAATACCGGCGAATCAAGAAATAATAATTTTAGAGAGGAATTAAAATCACAATATTGTGAAGCGGAATAAAAATCACAATATTGTGGAACGGAATAAAAATCACAATATTGTGAAGCGGAATATAAATCACAATATTGTGGAGCGGAATAAAAATCACAATATTGTGGAGCGGAATAAAAATCACAATATCAAAAGTACGAATTGTTATTATATGTAAAATAACTACAGGGGGAGTTGAATGATAGCTCTAGGCTTTTCGTGTTGCAATCAACACATCATCAGGAGAGAGTCGTTTCCATGAACGAATCTGCCTGGATGTCCTACGCTATTTCTGCAACATTGCAAGCTCCTGGTGATGTGTTCATTGCAATACGAAAGGCCTAGAGCTATCATTCAACTCCCTATGGTTATTTAGCATCTTTTAGCGCTGGTCTGCTATTATTACATATATCCGATGTAAAGGTAATTCCGTGCGCGTACGTGCATGCGCGTGCGCATGCGTGTGCGCGTGCGTACTTATCTAACTTCAACATGCCGTTAACCAATTTTTTAGTATTCTTTTCAGTTTTCTTTTCATAAAGATATACAGTTTTTAATGCTGTACAAATTTTCATTTTTTCCAACTGACCATCACATAAGTGACGCAGGAAAAATAGATCAGGTCACAAGGAATCAGGTCAGAGACTGAGAGGAATTACTTAACCGGTGTCGCCTTGCTGCCTCTACCTGAGTTGAGAGTTTTAAGAGGCACCTGAGTCCCCCTGTCTCCTAATATCATGTTTATTTTTCCACTATAATCTTCCTTGTCCATAATTACTACTGCATTTGCTTTGTTTCGTAAGGTGAAGTCCAGGATCTTCCCTTAATTCATGGTATAACTTAACAAATCCTTGACGACAACTCAATTATTCTCAAAGATTAGTTAAGTTATACCATGAATTAAGATCCTGGACTTCACCTTACGAAACAGATAAAGAAAATGGCAATAGTAATTATGGACAATGTCGATTATGGGGGGAAAATTAAGTATTAGAAGACAGGGGAAGTGACGTGGCCCTGAAATATTTTTGGAAACCAGTGTGATTTTCCCAGCGACTTTCAGGTGAATTTTGAGTCGATCGCGTAAACGTTAGAAAACGAACGATTTATTGGGCATGGTGATGACTCAGTAGTGTTAATGGCGGCGCCTGTAATGTGATGGTAACAGTAAAAGAATAATTCTATATGAATTATTAACCCGGGAAGTTAATATAAGAGGATAACCCAAGACAGTTAGTGTGACTTATTTCCACTGCTGCCTCATAGTGGTCGTCTCCAGGATGCCACCTACAACACTTCACTAACTGATAACGACACATTGACAGAACGAAAACCTTTATTGAGACGATATTTTACTTCTAGATCAAGCTTTGTCAAGTGAAGAACAAAAAAAAATCACAATACCGTGACTGGAACAATACACATTATTATTATTATAATCAAGGGGGAAGCGCTAAACCCGGAGGATTATACAGCGCCTGGGGGGGGGGGATGTGGAAGGCATTCAGGCTTAATTCGGGGAACTGGAGCACAGATCCAATTCCCTAAATCAAGAGCCCCTCACCAACATCAAGGAACCTTCCTTGAGGGGGAACAATACACAAATAACCCGCACATACGAGAGAGAAGCTTATGACGACGTTTCGGTCCGATTTGGACCATTTATAGTCACAGCGACTTGTAAATGGTCCAAGTCGGACAGAAACGTCGTCGTTAACTTCTCACCTATGTGCGGGTTATTTATGTTTGTTCAAGTGTATGCATAATGTTATCCGGGAACACTGCTGCAAACCCGACACCGTCAGAGGATTTTAAAACCATCACTGCAATGGCATGAGAATGAGACGGGAAGTGGTTGAGAAAAAAGGGAGCGAGAAGCAACTGTAAGTATTTCAGCTTTCGTGCACAGCAGTGGAGAAGAACGGACAGTTCATGTCTTGTCTTCCCCACTGCCTCCAAACTTAGCGTTGTCTTAGTAAATCATTCTACCATAATGCCCTTTATATCAACTAGTCACTTCGACAACTTCATTCCCAGTCGACTAACTCCTGGGTATCTAAGATGGCTTAGTATCGAGCATACTATATAAAGGTTAGCAAGAACAGGGGAACAGAGGAGAGCCCATCGCAACACCAAAGGTTTGAGAATAAAATTTACCTTGAAATGAAAAGGAGTTGGAATCCACACAAAGGTGAATGAGATCAAGAAAGACATCAGTAGGTATATAGGGAGATGAATTAACCCTTCATTGGCCTTCACACTGGGAAAAATTAAGAATATCATCAGAAGCAGACTGGGTCTTAAAACCGGCCTGGGCATCCGTCACCTATCAGGTCGGCTCATTAACTTCTGAGGGCCAGAGGTGTGTTTTCACCGCTCAACTAAGGCGCGTTCCATTTTCGCTTCAATCTTTGTACAGCGGCTATGACTTCAGGTTCTTTGTGACGTTTTTTCAGCATTCTTTTTTACCCAGAAAAGCGTCCCACTGGGCACTGTCCAAATGTCCGTACCGCCAGTCCGCCTCTGAACATCATCAAGGGGAACATTAGTAAAGATGGACAAAGTGGTTAGCAATGGGCGGTAATCGTGATCAAGTGTGTAAGATTTATATAAACTTGAGGGTAGCTTAGCTCACTATCAAAAGGATCCGGACTTAATTCCCAGGCAGGGTGGAAAGTATAGCCACGTCTTCTAAACTTATTTTTCCTGCCGGTGGCCTGGTGGCTAAAGCTCTCGCTTCACACACTGAGGGCCCGGGTTCGATTCCCGGCGGGTGGAAACATTTCGACACGTTTCCTTACACCTGTTGTCCTGTTCACCTAGCAGCAAATAGGTACCTGGGTGTTAGTCGACTGGTGTGGGTCGCATCCTGGGGGACAAGATTGAGGACCCCAATGGAAATAAGTTAGACAGTCCTCGATGACGCACTGACTTTCTTGGGTTATCCTGGGTGGCTAACCCTCCGGGGTTAAAAATCCGAACGAAATCTTATCTTATCTTATCAATAAATACCTAGGTGTTAGTGAACTGTCGTAGAGAACAATATATGACAGAATCTCAATGGAAATACCCCACACTACTTAGCTTTCTTGGGTTATTAACCCATAGAATGTCTTCATTCTCATTACTGAATTGCTATACACAAGCACACACAGACACACAAATATCTAATCAGCCAATCATGCGGCAGCACCTCAATGTCTAAAAGGATGCAGACGTGGTCAGAAGGTTCGGGTGTTGCTCGGACCAAACTTCAGAATAGGGAAGAAATGTGATCTAAGTGACTTCAACAGTGGAATGATTAATGGTGCCAGCTTTTGAGTATCTCAGAAACTGATGGTCACCTGGGATTTTCATGAACAACAGTCTCCAGAATTAGCAATGAATGGTGTGAAAAACACAGAATATCCAGTGAGAGGCAGTTCTGTGGGCGAAAACTCCTTGTTAGTCAGAAAGGTCAGAGGAGAAGGGCTAGGCTGGTTCAAGCTGACAGGAAAGCAACAGTAACTCAAATAATCATGCATTACAACATTGATATGCAGAACATCTCTGAACGCACAACACATCGAACCTTGAAGTTGATGGGTTACAACAGCAGAAGACCACACTGAGTTCCACTCCTGTCAGCTAAGACTAGGAAACTGAAGCTACAGTGTGCACAGGCTCACCAAAACTGAACAGTTGAAGAATGGAAAAACTTCGCCTGGTTGAACGAATCGCGATTTCTGTTGCAACATTTCTATGGTAGGGTCAGAATCTGGCATAAACAACATGAATCCATGGATCTATCCTGCCTTGTGAAAACGGTTCAGGATGGTTGTGGCGGTGTAATGGTTGTGGAGAATGTTTTCTTGGCACACATTAGGCCCCATAATACCAAGTGGGTATCGTTAAATGCCACAGCCTACCTGAGTACTGTTGCTGACCATGTGCAACCAGGGTCAGATTAAGGCATGGGCTTTAGGGGTGCAGAGATGTTCTCAACAACTTATAATTTACTGGTGTTTTGGAGAATTTTGTTTCCAAGAAATTACGCAAAACAAATTTTTAAATTTTAATTGTGGTTAGCCTTATAAAAAGTAAATTGAATGCTTCTTTAACTTCTTTTCCTTCTGAAAATATCATTGGGGGTTCCTCTCACAATATCTGAAGCCCAGGGGCATACAAAATCTTTATTCTGCTCTATGTGCATCCCTTTATGGTCACAGTTTACTCATCTTCCAATAACTGCTTCCAACAGCATAACGCGCTATGTCACAAACTACATGTCACCTCAAGCTGATCAGTCCAGTAGAGCACCTTTGGGATTTGGTGGAACAGATTTTTAATAGCTTGAGCTTGCTACCTTCTGCAGCTCATAAGACTGCCATCCCCACGAGCCCCTTTGAGGCGGGGTAGATGGCAGACCAGAGGCCTAGCTTCTCTCTACGACCCCCGTGAGGGCGGGGAATGTGGCTAGGCCTGGGGACACTTGGTCCCAAAGATGAGGAGGTACTGTACCTCCTCCCATGGGAGACTTAAGTCTCGAGACACTCCCCAGATAGGGAGCCAAGGCCGGGTCACCACTACTTGGAAAAGACCCGGGCCGGGATAATACCGGCAAAAAAAAAAAAAAAAAAAAAAGAACAGATTTACAGCCTGAATCTGCGGCCGACAAATCTACAACGGCTTCATGATGCTGCTATCATATTAACGTAGACCAAAAGCTCTATGGAATGTTTCCAGCACCTTGTTGAATCCATGCCACGAAGAATTCAGGCTGTTCTGGAAGCAAAAGAGTGCCCTTCCTAGTATTAGAATGTACCTAATCAAGTGGCCACTGACTCTCTCCGTGCATTGGACACAAACTTATGGCGAAGGAAAGGGAGCCAGTACATATAAAGGAGAAGGATAGGGAAGAGAGTACGTATTATAAGGAGAGGAGAGAAGAGTATTATTGTGATGGTAGTAGTAGTAGTAGTAGTGGTGGTGGTGTGTAGTAGTAGTAGTAGTAGCAGAAGTAACAGTAGAGCAAAAAAAAAAAGAGGAGCACTGCAGCCTGCAGGAGAGCTGATAGCCCAAGAGGCCAGTCCCAAATCTCAGTAGGACAAACCCAACAGCACAGAACCCACCCCTGCAGAAGACAAGAAATACATTGAAAATATAGGAAAGAAAAGGAGAAGATAAAGAGCAGGTCAAGTCACTAATGTTTCTAGGATCGGTTCTGACATATATGTATTTTTAAGCCATATATAGAATCATGAATCTTAATTTAGAAGGCAAGGTCTGAGCTATGATAGTTTCCCAACTGATCAAATTTAACGTTTTCTTTGGTTACACAAGCAAACTAACTTTAAGAACCGTGACTAAATAATCTTGATAAAGATGAAGTAGAAGAATATTTATTCGGATTATTAATTCGGAGGATTAGTAAATTATCTAGAATAATAATATTAACAATAATAATAATCTTTATTTCTACAAGTACATGATACAACTTTTACAGACCATAGCTGACCACAGAAAGACCTTGTTTATGCAAACAATGAAAGATCTTTGGTTATAATTATAATCATGATTTTTAAAGAGGTGGACCGGTAAGCCAGAGAAAGGCCTCGGTCAGATGACCAGAAACTCCCGCTGTGGATCATCATATGACCAAGACCCACGTCAGGAAACACTTACCCTGTTTCCTGACAAACGTTATACCTACCTACCCTGCTTATGCAAACCCCCTCCATATAATAATAGCTGGTCCAGAGCCGGTGCACCGCCATCTTATCTTATCCATCGGCTCAGTTTGGGCTTTCCCACAGTCAGGATGCTGGTGGACAAGGCAGAGGAGGAGATGTGCCAACAGTGCCAGTACGTTGTCCAGAGCATCCTGATACAGTATCTCCTAGAGTGCCAAATCACTGAGACATTCAGCAGGCAACTAGTACTGACGTCCCCACCTGAGGAGGATCCAGAATGGACTGCGGCTACCCTGGTGCACCATGGAGTCAACGCCCTCGACAAGCTGTTGACAGTGATATCATATCCTCCCCATCGCTAATAATTAAAAAAAAATGTCGCATACCCAGACATGTCCACTGTTAAGTGTGCATGTGTGTGTTTGTGCGTATATATGTTTGCATAGATGAGAGTATGCGTATATGCTTGTGCATGTGTGCGAGTGCATATGAGTATATCACTGAATATACTTATGCACATGTAAATGTAGTCAGCGTGAGCATGTACATGAACCAGTGTTCCTGCCAGGAACCCAAAGATTACAGATAGTGTTCTCACTTATGAGACAACAAATATTGTAACACTGTAGAACCGAATTCTCCTCCGGGAGCCAGAAACGTGTTACCACGAGATTAAGACCCGTGCCAGGACTCCGGTCCTACCCAACGTTAAACAACAACCTTGTTAATGTACATAAATGGTATACAATACCTACAAGATGAGGAATTAGACATATGTGCAACATTTGGGTATCTTTATTTGTCGACTTTAGCCTATCAGTGGCTTTATCAACACAATACAAAGCCATAATGTGGAGAAATATATATACAAAAGATGAGGTAATCAGTTCCTCAGACTTGAAGTTGGTGAAGAGCACCGTAGTCTTGAAGGAAATGGAGTAGTCATGGAGCTTGGCGCTTATATACCGGCGACAGGTGAAGGACGTGCAGCAGACAGAGGTATTGTCACTGGAATCCCCAGTGGAAGTAGGTTTGTAGTGATACTGGTCCTGTGGGGAGCAGTAGCAGGATAATACTGCACCACCTCTTGGGGCCCTTAACAATAACAACAGTTTGGTGTGTGTCATGGGCGCCAACACATGGTGTGTGATTCTCTCCTCCTCTATATATATATTAGTGATACAGATTACATGGTGAGTTTAAATATGTGGCCTGTAGTTATAACTTTTCTCTTGACATATGCAAGACATCACCATCCCTGTAGAAGCCATTATTAGATGTACTAGTCATTATATTTTGTTGTTGCAGAAGTACTATGAAGATTCTATGTTCAATAAAGCCTAGAGATAAGGCCTGTGTTTCTATCACAACAATTTATTGAACATAGAATCCTGGGCTACCTGGTGGTGATCCTGAGCTAGACTACATCACAACATGGAGCGTTTACTGAAACCTGAGAGGCTAGACTGTGACCCCAGCTTATCAACGGCTGCTCTGGAATGGAAGCACTGGTTTAAGACTTTCGAAAACTTCTTGGGAGCCCTTCCTAAAGAAGATCTAGATAAACTAAGTCTGCTCATCAATTTTGTGTCACCTAAGATATATGAGGCTATTTCTGAGTGTAATACCTACGAAGATGCTATCAAAACCCTCAAGTCTCAGTATATTAAACCTACAAATGAAATCTTTGCACGCTATCGCCTTGCAACTCGCCGCCAGCAGATTGATGAATCCTTAGAGGAATACTTTCAAGCACTGAAAATTTTAGGTAAGGACTGTCACTTCCAAGCAGTGACAGCTGCTCAGTATTGTGAAGAGTCCATCAGGGATGCTTTTATCAGTGGCCTGCAATCACCAATAATAAGGCAGCGTTTATTGGAGAATAAAACTCTCGACTTAGCCGCTGCCTTTGACCAGGCAAGAGCTCTAGATTCAGCCCAGAAGAATTCTGAAGCATACAGTACCACTCAGCCTTCTCGAGTGGTAAGTGCTGCAATTCCTGACCAAGACTCTTGCAATGAAGTTACTGTGGAACCTGCCTCAGTGACAGCAGCAGCAGGTACGGTGTGTTTCTTTTGTGGTTTTTCAAGACATCCACGTCCAAAGTGTCCTGCTCGTGAAGCAATGTGCCATAAATGCCACAAGAAAGGTCACTTTGCTAAAATATGTCGTGCTAATGCATCAACAAGAGCTAGTGCCTCCACACATTCCAGTGATCATGCGACTCTAGCAACAGTGACTTCTGCGGCTACTCCAAATTCACTGTCAAAGGCAGTTGTGAAAGTATTCATCAAAGGAACAGAAGTAGATGGTCTTATTGATAGTGGCAGCTCAGAGAGTTTCATCAACCTTGACTTAGTTAAACGCCACTCCTTGACTGTACATCACTCATCAGGTACCGTTTCCATGGCATCAACATCTCTCTCTATTCAGACCTTAGGGTTTTGTAAGGTAAATCTCAGAGTTAATGGAAAGGATTATCAAGATGTACATTTAGCTATTCTGCCACAACTGCGCTCTGATGTTATCCTTGGTCAGGACTTTCAGAAGCTGCATGGTAGTGTCACCTTAACATATGGAGGTGAACTGCCTCCTCTTGTTGTCTGTGGACTTAGCACTTTAAGGGTAGACCCACCAAAGCTGTTTGCAAATCTTACCGCGGATTGTCATCCTATATCAGCTAAGTCACGCCGCTATTCTTATGAGGATCGGATGTTCATTGAGAAAAAACTCAGAGGCTGCTGAAGGAGGGTATTATAGAACCGAGTGATTCCCCCTTGGCGTGCACAGGTTGTTGTTGTTAAAGATGGTTATAGGAAACGGAGACTGGCTATCGATTACTCTGAGACAATCAACAAATTTACACTTCTTGATGGGTACCCTCTACCTCGAATTGATGATACAGTGAACAAAATTGCTCAGTACTATGTGTTTAGCACAATTGATCTACAGAGTGCCTATCATCAAGTCCCTATAAGGAATGAAGATAAACCATACACAGCGTTTCAGGCTGGTGATGGCCTGTATCAGTTTACCAGAGTCCCTTTTGGAGTCACCAATGGGGTAGCCTGCTTCCAACGAATTATGGATTCACTCGTTCAGGAAGAGCAACTCATGGGAACTTACGCGTATTTAGATAATGTTACCATTTGTGGCAAGACCCAGGAGGAACATGATGCAAACCTTGATAAGTTTTTGGAAGCCGCCAAGAAGAAAAATATCAGTTACAATGAGGAAAAGTGCACTTTTTCAACTAAAAGGCTTAGCATCCTTGGTTATGTAGTGGAAGGAGGCTCAATATTCCCAGACCCTGAACGACTACGACCTCTACGGGAACTTCCAATGCCTCAAGACAAAAAGTCACTCCGAAGAACTCTTGGTCTCTTTGCTTATTACTCACAATGGATCTACAACTATTCAAGTAAAGTCCGCCCATTGAGTGCTACCACATTTCCTGTGACAAAGGAAGCAGAAGCCGCTTTCCATACTCTCAAACAGGACATTGAAAACTCAGTAGTTCAAGCCATTGATGAGTCCCTACCATTCGAAGTGGAAACGGATGCATCTGACATTGCCATTGCTGCAGTCTTATCTCAGGCAGGACGACCAGTAGCCTTCTTTTCGAGAACTTTTCAAGGATCAGAGAAATGTTACGCTGCTGTAGAAAAGGAAGCCCAAGCCATCATAGAAGCAGTTAGCCACTGGAGGCATTATTTAACTGGTAGACATTTCACCATAAGGACTGACCAACGGTCCGTGATGTATATGTTCGACAAGAAGCACAAAAGTAGGATAAAGAATGACAAGATATTACGCTGGAGGATGGAACTATCGTGTTATGACTGATATTCTGTACCGACCAGGTCAAGAGAACATCTCACCTGATGCATTCTCTAGGTCCCACTGTGGAGCAGCATGTCATGATTTGCAATCACTCTCAGCGCTCCACAAGGCTTTGTGTCACCCAGGAGTTACACGCCTGTACCATTTTGTCAAATCAAAGAACATGCCCTACTCAGTGGAAGATGTGCGACAAGTGATCAGAGCATGCAGAGTATGTGCAGAGTGCAAGCCAAACTTTCATCAGCCAGAGAAGACTCATCTCATAAAATCCACCCAGCCTTTTGAAAGATTGAATATAAATTTCGAAGAACCTCTACCAAGCACAAATCAGAATAGGTATTTCCTTAACATAGTAGATGAATATTCAAGGTTTCCCTTTGTATTCCCCTGTGCAAATATGGCTGCTTCAACTGTTATTAGTTGTCTTTCACAGTTGTTCTCTATTTTTGGTATGCCAGCTTATATCCATTCAGACAGGGGATCCTCGTTCATGAGTAACGAACTTCAGGAGTTTTTGGCTAGGAAAGGTATTGCCTGCAGCAGAACAACAAGCTACAACCCTCAAGGCAATGGTCAAGTGGAGCGGTTCAATGGTACTATATGGAAGGCAGTTACAATGACTTTGAAGTCGCGCAATCTACCTGTTCAACACTGACAAACTGTCCTACCTGATGCTCTTCACTCTATTAGATCATTGCTGTGCACAGCTACTAATGCAACCCCTCATGAAAGACTCCTCAACTATTGACGTCGTTCCTCTACGGGAGCCTCCGTGCCCACTTGGTTATGTCATCCTGGACCCGTTCTCCTGAAGAGTCACCGTAGGATGAACAAGACGGATCCTTTAGTGGAAGAGGTAGAGCTCCTGCAAGCTAATCCACATTACGCCCACATTCGCTACCAAAATGGTGAAGAGACTACAGTATCTACAAAACATTTAGCTCCAGTTGAAATCCCCATTAGTGTGGAATCTCAAGATACACCAATAGATGTGAAAGATGCTTCGTTTTCTCCTGGAAAGCCCCTTGAGACTACCCCTATGGAAATAGAGGATTCTGCTCCAGCAGTTAATCAAACCCCGCTGGAAAATATCGAACCTGGTGAAGAGGCTCAAGGGCTACGAAGGTCGGGACGTGTACGTCGCCCACCTAACAGTTTGGGAGATTACTGTCTCTGATATTTTAGAAGGGGGAGATTGTAGTGATACTGGTCCTGTGGGGAGCAGTAGCAGGATAATACTGCACCACCTCTTGGGGCCCTTAACAATAACAACAGTTTGGTGTGTGTCATGGGCGCCAACACATGGTGTGTGATTCTCTCCTCCTCTATATATATATTAGTGATGCAGATTACATGGTGAGTTTAAATATGTGGCCTGTAGTTATAACTTTTCTCTTGACATATGCAAGACATCACCATCCCTGTAGAAGCCATTATTAGATGTACTAGTCATTATATTTTGTTGTTGCAGAAGTACTATGAAGATTCTATGTTCAATAAAGCCTAGAGATAAGGCCTGTTTCTATCACAACAAGGTTATACCCAAGGAATGGGATCATTGACAAGCAGAAGCGCCACGAGTTCGCTAAGAGACAACACAATAAGTGTCAGGGGCCCAAAAATGTTCAACTACCTCTCAGCATATATAAAGGGGATTACCAATAGACCCCTGGTTGTCTGGATTCGCTCTGTAGACTTCGTCCTGTACGGTCACAGACGCTCCTGCACTTCTCAAACAGTCTCCCTACGATCCCCATTGGGGAGGGGAACCTCTATCATCTCCACGATGTCTCATCGTGTGAGGATTAAACCCAAGACTACTGTCATCAACGATGCCAGGAAGCTTGAACTTGCATCCTCTCTCCAATCTAGTTTGTGAGTTAAGCTCTCGAACATTACTACTCTGAAATAAGCTTTCCTTGTCACCTTTCTTGATGATGAAGAAGCAGACAAGGTACTCACGCCTGCTGCACTGAAGATCTTAAAGGACCGTGGCTTTACCATCTCTACCTCACCTTACATGCTAGCTAAACGGTCAGTGTTCATGAAACGCCTTGATAAGCTCATCACGAACCTATCTCCCTTAACGCCTGGGCCAAGACTGACTGTTATGAAGATCCCCAACGCTTCCACGATGCTCAAGGTCACGTTTCTGGACGTCACCATGGCGACCAGAGCACTGTCTGATGGCCTGGCCATCTCCTACTACTTTATCAACCCTCGTTAAATTGAACCAGAACGCTTCAACCATATAACACCTTGTTGGACATGCTACTCCTACAATCATTCAACTGCCGAATGCCATGTGAAGAACAAGAAGATCTGTTCCACCTGTGGGTCTGAAGGTCACGACTTTCGTTCCTGCACCTCAACTGCTGCTCCCACCTGCATCAGCTGTAAGAGTGACCACCATACACTGGCAGCCAAATGTCCTGTTCGTAAGGAGATCCTTTTTAAGAAGCTAAAGGAAGACCTGAAGACTACAGGAAACTCTCCTACTTACGCTGCTATAGCTAAGCTACAGACGACCACCACAAGCTACTCAACAGCCTCCACCACTCAGCAGCCTCCACCACTCAGCAGCCTCACCACTCAGCAGCCTCCACCACTCAGCAGCCTCCACCACTCAGCAGCCTCCACCACTCACAGCCTCTCCTCTACCATGATGAAATTAAGACGATATTTCAACAAAATTCTACTACTGCCTGATGTATGCACACATGCAAAATGCAGCTAACCCGAGTTGTTTCAATACAACTATGAATGATATTCTTGCCCTCAACAATCTGCCATCATTCAACTTCCCAGCTAGTCCTGCTTCAGCTGATGTTTTGAAGATTATTCCAAAAATCGTCAGCTTCGAGGCACCAGATGACTTGTAAGATATGATTTCTGCAGAAGCTACCTGCTCTGCTTAGCATTCCACCAATGAGAGACCGCCTCCTCCTCCAGCCACCACGTCTGTCAAGACAAGAGCAGCGTCCTCGTCTTCCATCACCACTAAACCTATCCAATCAACGACTTCGCCTGCCTCAGACTCTGATGATGAGAGCCTCGAAATACCTGGAATCACTTTCTTCACCACTCGTCAGTATCCTACAACGTTGATTCCCCGGACGTTGATCCACCTCCTCCAGAATGAACATGCTAAGTTCACCTGTACTGGACCACATCCCTGCAGCCTTGCGGAAGTGCTCAGTATCCTTACTGCTCCTGGGGGTAAACCCCGACGGCACGTTTAACCTCATCCATCTACCAAAAACGAAGTTCTTGTCTCTGCGTTCTGGGACACTAGTTTAATAAGCCTCCCACCGACCATCAACTATACACCTCATCCTGCTGGCTGCCTTCTGACCTTCCCAGCTCCTGTCGCCGCCTTTGTCTTACCCTCCCTGTGAGCCAAGTACTGGCGTCTGTCAACCATCTTCACCTACGCCTGCAGTACTTCCGTACCACATGTCCCAAAGTGGTTGGGCCACTTGCCTATTCTCCTCCTCCCTCCCATCCTTTTCCAGTATTTCCATCCTTCCTCATCCTTCTTCCTTCCCATCTCACGACAGCTCTGGCCGTCGTCCTCGTGCTTCGTCCTGTCTGGTTGTCTTCAAGAAGACGCTGGACAGGCACCTGAAGTCAGTACCTAACCAACCGGGTTGTGGCTCGTACGTCTACATATAAAGGGGATTTTGGCTTATATACCCAATTGTTATAAATATTTAATAATAATAATATATTTATTTACTACAAGTACATGTACAAGGTATACAGACCATAGCTGACATCAGTGACATACTACTATATACAAAGTCGCTTGTTATGCTGAGCATTTCCCGCAAATTAGGTCAATTTTGTCCCAGGATGCGACCCACACCAGTTCACTAACACCCAGGTACCCATTTTACTGATGGGTGTCTTATGGAAACGTCCTAATGTTATCCAGCCGTTTATTTAGGTACCGGTACACGTAAATACAGTTATCATACAGTGTTAATTAATGGTCCAAGTAGGACCGAAACATCGTGGTAAGCTCCTCTCTTCTATGTGCGGGTTATTTGTGTATCGTTCCAGTCACGGTATTGTGCCTTTTTTTGTTATCAGTGTTAATTACCTAGGAAACGCCAAAAACGTGAGAGATTATTTCCATTGTGGTCCTAATAGGACTACGTATTCTCATTTTTGCTAAATTTAATTGTTCTCATGCTAAACATTTTATGTTTCGCCAGTCTGATGCTTTTTTTATTTTTTGCATTAGCAAAAATTAGGTAGACCGCAATGTATAGCTAATTTGAGACCGTCATTACTTTAGTGTAAAAGTGTAATGTATGTAGCCATATTTTAGTTTACCATGTAAACAAGAGAATTAATGTGTATTTAGATGAGATAAGCAGCTGAAACAACACAAATATTTACTATATACAGGAACATGCGCATCAGTTATACAATATATTTGTGGAAGTGACGTTGCTAGTCAACAAGAGAATTGTAATAGTCTTTCACAATACTGAAATACTTGATTTTGTGAATGTCAGGCTAAAGGGAAGTATAAGTAGCTTGGCATGGAGGGTGATCCTCCTTAATGGGCGTGGAAGCGCGTTCCTGGCCACTTAACTCTGCTGGTGATGGTGGCGAAGGTTCCACCAGGGGAGTTTGATCCTCCTCACAGATGGCCTTCCAGCTCATGTAACTCGCAACTGTAAACAAGGCAGGTCCTGAAAATCTGGAAGTTACTCTGTAGTGAAGACGGGAAGATTTTACCATCACTGGGGTGGGTGTGTGTGTGCGTGGTGGCTGTAAGTATCATATATGAGCTGTATGTATGAGTAATTCAGAGGGACATACCTCCAGGAATACTGATGGCAATATATCTGGACTAATATTCTCGTATTTTTCACTTGTGGTCTCCTAGCAGCGCTAATCAATTACGCTTTTTTTTTCAGTTTGTCCATTGAATAGATTTTTCAGAGATATATGTAAATGATATCCGTGTCTTCTCTGCCCTATGTTCAACTGAGAAATATTTCCTTATGCATATGTAAGAGGTTTGTTCGTGGCTCAAATGATATTCCCTTCAGGTCACATCTGAAAGACCCGGGTTCAATCCGGACATAAGTGCAAATGTTGAGTATGTTTTCTTACACTTATTACCTCTGCCAACCAGTTATTAGGTACTTGGGTGTTAGTTGATTGTTGTGAGTCGCATCCTGGGAGAGGGGATCAGGTGATCCAGGTGAAAATAAGCCAGACTGAGTGACTTTCTTGGGTTTTCCTGTATTATGAATTCTCCGGATTAATACCCCAAATATAAACTCTTTTAAGATTTTTATTGAACTTGTACCTCATTGAGTTATCTTAGCTCATTTATTTCTTTGGATTTATTTGAAAAAAAAAAAAAGTCATTCCTGTGTTTTGTTAATAACTTGTATACAGAAATTCTTAAGAAGTATCTGCCATTATTTTTATACTTGTAGTCATTATCACGTACATTTTTCGATAGATTTTTTCATTTGTTTTTTTCAGAACCACAACATAAATTATGCAGTAACCAGAGAAAATAATAGACGGGAGGTGGAGCTGAACATGACTATGGGAACTATATACATTTACTGTCCGTGGGAGGACAGTTCTCCAGAGCCTCTTCTGGACATATGTGGGAAATATGTTATTGCTCACCCTGAAACTTTCTGTGTATTACACCAAGAAACTGGTCTGTGGTGCCTCAGACCAGGTGTTGCTCTCCCAACAGAAATATGTGAAAAGTTGATAAGTCTGTGGCAAGACAGGGATCCTGAGGCACTGGATGATAGATTTATTAATATTTTCAAAGACTTGACTAACACGAGGTTAAAACGTATAACGTTAAGAAACTCTGGGGTGTCGGATGGTGGCCTGAATCTCTTACTTTCTCATCATTTAGTAGAGCTAGATATTAGTAACTGTATTAAACTCTCAGAAAGAACATTAGAAAACATTAATAGAGTTGGTGACAGTCTAACAGCTTTAGTGATTGGAAAAACCAAAGATATTTTACCAGACTCTGTGTATTCACCATCTCTTGAATCCAGTGACAGTTCAGACTCCAGTCCTGTTAGCGAAATCAAACAAAGGGGATACATCTTGCGAACACCAAATTTGAAAAAACTGGTGGTTCGAGAGCTATATCTGCCTAAAGAAAAGGAATACTTTTCTCTCCTCCTGAAGCCTCTTACAAAACTCACTCATTTGGACTTGTCAGGCTGCTTGTTTCTTAACGATGCATCTTATATCCTTCCCATGAAGTATCTAGTCTCCATAAACCTGCATAATGTCCAAAGAATACAAGAGGCAATTCCAGCCATCTCGGAGATGAAAACATTAAAGTCAGTATATATTTTATTTTGTTCTTTGCAAATATTTTTCTTTGTCAGATAGGTAAACCAATGATTAATAGATAATAGTAGTTTTATCTCTATTTTCTATGTACAGAAAACCCTCAGTTTACTGGGCTTTGGAAATACGGAACAAAATTCACTGAGTCAGTTGATTCAGAATCAACTGACAAACTGCACTGGTTAAAGAATTGACCATTTTGTTATGATCGTGGCAAATTAATCTCGTATCTGTAGCTATACCACAGTCACTGTTATCGGTCATCTGCTACCCCATATTAGTCAGTTAAATTGAGGGTTTGCTGTATTGTAATATACTCTTTAAGTTCCAGCTACTGAAACCAATACTGGGGTGTTTTTTAAATATTCGGTATCCAAAGATTTTCTGCAAATTCTATGTAGATCTTCATGTTTCTTGAAGGGATGGGATGATGCCAAATTTTTTACTGATATTGATACTCAGTTTTAGGCTAATACTGACACTGATACTTTTTCTGTATTTTTATTTTGAAATTATGATAACTGTATTCAGCAAGGCAATGCTCATTGCTCAATAGGTATTAAATAACACATGGAGGTTAAATATTAAATAATTTAATTTATCTCAGAAGTCAGTGTTATTACTAATTTCTAGTACTTACATGTAATTCACAAACTGAAAAAAGAAAACTTGGAATTTCTGTATCTGCCTGCATATTTAGTAATCTGATGAAGACATCATCAGAAATTAATTAGGAAAATAAAAATGAGTTACCTCACAATCATAGGTTGGTGTTAATATTTCAGAAGTCCTTTAAAATAATAAAATTATGTTAAAAGTATCAGTTGGTATCCGAAACTTTTTCACCTATACCATGAAAAGGGCCAATACTCACCAATACCGATAATTTGTTAAAACCCTCGTTTCGTGTTAGATGGTATGTAATAGCTTAGCACAGAATAATGTATGCACTGTGTACAGCATCACAGTAAACCCTCCATTAAATGGATCTTGGAAATACAGAAAATTCGCTGGGTCAGTAGATTTGGAAACAGTGGAAGAACTCCTGTGGTGAAGGAATTGTTCATCATTATTACAGTTGCGACAAAGTAATCTTTCTTTATCCACCACATCTGCCATTAATGGACACCCAATTTCCCCCCCCCCTCATTTAATCCCATTATATAGAGGGTTTACTGTACATATTCTCAGTCCCCTTCAGCAGGGCTTTTGCTTCCATTGTTATTGTAGAGGAAATATTTTTGTGAGCAGTACTGTGTATAGTACTGTATGTTCAATATTTTAAAAGTTAAAATTACGTTTTAAGCAAATCTGTGAGGTGGTGTGTTAGTAAGGAGAAGCTGTAATATTTTAAACTGAGTAAAATTGTTTAAAAAATAGTATTTATACATGCAGTAAATATAAAAAATCATGAGAAAGGAGAGAGATTCTTTTTGACTAATTCCTACAACTAGCTCCTCTTAGGATATGCTGGGGTTATTGGGTGCTTTGAATGCCTTCCATGATGTGGGAGATCTATTTTCTATACTTTGTTTAGTTTTATTTGTAGCCAACTTTACTTTACCTGGAATGCTATAGTCATCAGTGTTTGCAAATGACTTAACATTTTTTCTTTTTTACTTTTTTTTTTTATAATATACTGTAGATTTCTGGACATTTCTCAAGCCAACCAGAAGTATGGTGTGTTCGAGTCACCAGACACTGTCCTAGCCAACCTGGTGTCAAGTCTACCCAATCTAATCAGTCTTGACATTTCTGGCACAAATTTGTGTGGGGATGGTACTTTTGATGAATACAGAGACTTGGAAAAGGTAATATTTGTGTGTTCAAGTTTGCCGAACATTCTTTCCCATTTTATTGAGCATTAACGCTTTCAGGGTCCCGAGGCCAAATTTCAGTGTGTACCAGGGTCCAAGAATTTTCAAAAAATAATTTTGTTATTTTTTCCTATGAAATGGTAGAGAATCTTTTTCTGAAGGTAATAAAACAAAAAGTACGAAATTTGATGGAAAATTGGCGAAATTATGCTCTCGCAAATTTTGATGTTTCGGCGGTATTTAAGCATCGGCAATTTTGCCGACTTTGACTCCCATTTTAGGCCAGTTACAGTATTTTAGTCAACCAAATTCTTAGCTATTTCTCTAGTATTACCTCTATTCTATCGATTGAGCACAAGAAAACGCCAAGTCAGCTGTTTCAACAACAAAATAAAGTGACCGAAATTTGGTAATTTGGCCAATTTAATGTAAAGTTCAAAATATTCCCATTTCAAAAGAAGGTCCAGAATAAACAATGCAGGCATTCCTGGCATTAAACTAGCATTTCCTCTGTTCATTAGTTATGTTTTCAGGCTTTACAAATTAATTCCATTTTGATTTTTTATTCGCATAATGAATTTTTATTCAAACCAAAAAAATAGAAGATTTACTCTTATGCAATACTGTAATAATTGTATAAATAATATCACCACATTTGTGAATGTATATTAGACCCACCAGCTGTCATGTACTAAACTTGTGAGGTCATTTGTTTACTCTTGAACATCAGCAAAAATTTAACATTTCTGCTACTTTGAGCTCAGTTTCAAGCCATTTCCAGTGCTAAAACCAATCAGAATAATCTCTATTTCTGTAGTATATCTTCTGTTCTATCAAATGAGACCAAAAAATTGCAAATACAACTATAAAAAATATACGAAAAAACACTGCAAAGTCACTTTTAATGGAAAATTACGGTCTCAGTTTTTTCTCTCGTGCACTGTGTGCTGCAGGGTTTGTTTTATGTGGTGCACACATACCACATAGATGTATTCTCTCATATCTAGGCCAAAATTTACTGCTCACAGCTTATCAGAGTGAGCTGAGTTCATGGCGTAGATCTACGGTTTGGACCCTGAACGTAAAGCCATAGATCTACGGCACGGACCCTGAAAGGGTTAAATAAAGCATGTTCATTATTTGAAAATGGAATATGTTAATCTTTTGTCGAAACTCATTCCCATAAACAGTCTTTTTCTTAAGCTAAAAGATTTTTACATTTTGCTGTTGTGAGATTGGGTGACGAGCAATTTTCATTACTATATATAACGTAATAATTACCAATATTTTTTCCCACATATTCTTCAGTTCACTTTACAGTTATTTTATTTATTTACACACCCTTTTCCAGAACGTTGACTATCATGTTAATCAACAGTATACTGTTTGTATGTATATATGTATGTGTGTGTTTTATAGTGATAAAAATACTAGTTGCAGTGAAGTCCTTTATTAGTGAAACATTTCACACACACGTGACCTTTTACAAGTTCATATTCTACCCATTGGTGAAACATTGTACCTGTATTAGTAAAGAACTTAACTGCAGTTGACTTACAAAATCGTAATAACACGATTGCAAACAAACCGTGGTGAGAGGGTGGGGTTAGAATTCATGACAAGTGAGTTGTAAATCAACAGTCTACTCTGTGTATGCATGTGTGCGTGCGCACGTGCGCCTGTGTTTGCACATTCTGACTAATTATAGTACCACATATGCATTGTGTGTTCCCAAAAATGCCATTATTTTTTTTTTTACTAATTGATGAATTATATGGTCGTGTTTTGTTTTTTTGATCAATATTCAAGAGTATCTTCTTTGCTTTCTTCTTCTGGCTTGTTTGCCAGTAGACTGCATGGGTAACCAAGCTGCAGTTAGTGATTACAAAATGAAAATTCTGCATTGCCATTGTGTACTGTATGTAAATCTTTGTGTTGTTTATGCAAGAAAAACTTTTTTTCAGAAGAGCGAAGATAGTGGAAACATGGAGACAGACCTGTGTGATATCCCAGGACTCAGAAGTCGGATACAAAACCCACTGGAGTTTCTTGGACTGTATAACACACTTCATGATGCATGTCACAGAAATCACATCCCTGCCAAAGTAGTAAGATCGTAATTCATTTGACTAATTGAAAAAAAAATTTTTATACCACTCTTGGCTCTAATATCTTATTGTTATGATTTAATCCAGCTGACTTTTAAAGTTTATTCAGCAGATTTTTTATAAACAATTCTGAATTTTAATATGAATTGAAAGAAGTTTAGGAACAGCCATATTCTTACCTAACAAAATTGTTGTCTAGTGATAAAAATACTAGTTGCAGTGATGTCCTTTATTAGTGAAACATTTCACACACACGTGGCCTTTTACAGGTTCATATTCTACCCATTGGTGAAACATTGTACCTGTATTGGTAAAGAACTTAACTGCAGTTGACTTATGAAATCATAATAACACAATTGCAAACAAACCATGGTGGGAGGGTGGGGTTAGAATTCATGGCAAGTGAGTTGTAAAACTCCAGGCCAATGTGTAAACCCCTGGGCCAGCTGGCTACAATAGGATTCATCCAACTAGGTATATTGATACAGCATAGGGAAGTTAGCATAGGCCCCAGGCCCATGTTGTAGGGAGGATAGCATGGGCCTGGGGCCCATGCTGTATAAATATACCAAGTTCAATTAATCTTATTGTAACCAGCTGGCCCAGTGGCATACACACTGGCTTTGAGTTATACAACTCACTTGCCATGGGTTCTAAACCACCCCTGTGCTATGTTTTTTTAACTGAAGTTAATGTCTTATCATCACTTGATGGCATTACATTTCCAGTTTATAACAGAATTGCTATATATTATCTCCATCCAGGTGCACTTAACAAATTTATCTCCTAGATCACTGGTGATGCAAGTGAGGAACAGATCTTGGCAGCCACAGCAGCATATCTCGACAGACCAGAAGTACTAGTTAAGGCTTTGAATGAACTTTTTCACATCTTCCGGTTTGAGACGTGTCATGATCAGCAGAGGGCCCTTAATTTAATTTTACTCTCTATGTTAAGACATCGCAGAGAGAAACATATTCAAATATCGGGGAGGTGTGTATTTCTTAAAATTCATATACAGATTTGATGTGTTATTTTTTATTTAAGTTTAATACACTGTATACGTATTTGTTAAAACTATTTTTCTAAATCCTGTACAGGCATACCTTGCTAATACAGTGCTCGCTTTAAAGTACTTTGCTAATACGGCGCTTTTCAATTCATATTTAGTATTTTTGGCACTTCTCTTAAGATGGTTTTTGTCAATTTTTTTTTTTTTTTTTACTTTTGCATTGTTTTTTAAGCTTAGTGCTATTGTACATTTAATAAATGATGGTGTAAACATATTTTTAGGCTTTTATATGCACTGGCAAGTGAAAAAAAAATGCTGTGATTCATTTTGTGATATTCACTTTACAACAACGGTCTGGACCCTAATCTGCCGTATTACTGGGGTATGCTTGTGAATTGGTTGTGTACATTATAATATTTTATGCTTTTCAGCAGTTGTAGATGTACTTAATTTTGTGTACTTTTCTACTTAAAAGTGCATCGCTATTCTACATTGCAAAGGGAGAAGATAAAAATAGCTTAAGTGTTAGAGCAAGACAGAAGATGATAATAGTTTTGCTAGATGCAATGGAGACACACCTTGATGATTCGACTATGATGCGCAATGGCTGCCTCACCCTGTGCCAATTCAGAATACCTCAAGATGTGGTAAGTGCATTACTTAGTGGTAACAGTGTAGATGTTATTGCATGACATTGATGAGACACTGAATGCCAACTGGTGGAGTTACTAAAAGTATTAGTCAGAGGGCAGAAGAGGGGTTGTTGAGAATGGAATAAAGTAGAATGACTTGGAGAGCATATAAATCTGTAGGGAAAGGAAGGTGGGGTAGGGGTCGTCCCCAAAATGGTTGGAGGGAGGGGGGTAAAGGAGGTTTTGTGGGCAAGGGGCTTGGACTTCCAGCAAGCATGCATGAGCATGTTAGATACGAGTGAATGGAGACAAATGGTTTTGGGGACCTGATGAGCTGTTAGTGTGAGAGCAGGGTAATATTTTGTGAAGGGATTCAGGGAAACCGGCTAGCTGGACTTGAGTCCTGGAAATGGGAAGTACAATGCCTGCACTTTAAAAGAGGGGTTTGGGATATTTTCTGTTTGGAGGGACATCTAAACTGTTGTATATGAGTGCCTCTGCTAATGCAGTGATTATGTATGAGTGATGGTGAAAGTGTTGAATGATGAAAGTTTTTTCTTTCTTTTTGGGTTTTTCTTTCTTTTTGGGCCACCCTGCCTCGGTGGGAAATGGCTGACGTATGTATTAAAAAAAAAAAAATACTGTTCACTATTTTTAATGCTAATCAGTGTATATTCAGTGTATTTTTATGTTTTGGTCTTTTCTCATAATTGTTGCTTTTATATCTGCACTATTGTATTATATATAAATTCTTGTACATTGCCACTAAAAAATCATTCACTGTAATTATACAAATATATGCTACAAAAAAAAAAAAAAAAAAAATGCTACAATGCAGAATTTCATTACTTTCTTGGAAATGTTATGGAGGTTTTGTGGAAAGAGCATGACAAGTAGTGCACACCTAGTTGTGGCAGTGGTGATGGATTATTTTGGTAAAAATCAGTCAAGAAATGTGTGACAAATGAGAATCATCTGTGTTGTGCTCGGCAGACTGAGGATCATGCCTTCACCATGTCTTACACTGTATGACCCATATGAGTTTAGCACTTAACATTATTAAAAAAAAAAAGTGTAATATATATAGTATCCATTTTCTTGTAGCTTTGTGCCATTTGTTTTATGGGCTAGTTTACAAGATAAAATTTGGTCTTTAAAGTGCATATGTTATGCTCATACTATCTTGGTACAAATAAACTAGGAATTGGATTTTTAATTTATTTTTCTTAAGTTATAATGAGGAATTATAATTGTCTTATTGTTTGGATAAATGCATTATCTTTAGTTTAGGTGTATATTCATTAGGTTTGTGTGGTTTGTTAATTGCTTTGGTAATGATGGATCAAGAAATCTGGGAGGTTTGGCAAGCTCCCTCCTGTCTCCTGCTCCTTGCACTGACAAACTAATAAAGGGAGATGCAGGGAGGGGGGTCATGTAAGTGAAGCTGCTCCCTAACCCACTGTTCTACATTTTAGGATTCTTACTTTGGGTATGTAAGAGTACTTGCGTGTATTGTTCACACATGTATCACTGTGTGTATTGTGTAGTGTAGTGTCTGTAGGTCTATCCTGTAATTTTACGTATTTTCATCTTATGTACAGGTTCCGTAATTCAATAACTAACTTCTTCAACAAATTCTGAAGGAGTCTCAAATATTCAGGAAATCAACACGACATGAATGACCCCAGTACAGGCTCTCAGAATATATAATTATATTTATGAAAGAAAAATATATATAAAAGAGGGAGCAAAGGGCTAGTAACCATTTCTCCTGTATAAATTACTAAATTTAAAAAGAAAACACTTTCATTTTACTTTTTAGGTCACCCTGCCTTGGTGGGATGCAGTCAGTTTGTTGGAAAAAAATTATGACAAAACATAAAAGGTAGTAATGAAGAGTGCAGATAGGGAATGACAGTTTTAAAAATGCAAACAAAGATATGAGTATTGCAAGATGTTAGTAAAGTTATTATGACAGAAACACTGAAAATTATATTCAAAGTATGTCATTATTATTTGCATTATTTACGATAAAGCAGTTATGCTGTATGTATTAAGACTTTTTTTGGTTGAAAAAAGCATTTTATTCCTTAACTATAAAAGGGACAGTTTTTATTTTCAGAAATCTTATTTAAATCAATGTTTTAACTTATACATGTGCTACTTAACGTTTTTTTAATTGGCATTCTTGTTTGGTTTTGATAAGTATTTATCATTGTTATTATTTAGCTTTTATTTGTAATTTGTTTTCAATACTACAGTGAACTCTACGTTTAATGGACTAATAGCAGAGAGGGAGTGCCCTTGAAATTGATTATCCGTTACATACTTATGATGAAACTTTTTCCACGATCATGTCAGCAACGGACAATTCTGGATTAATGAACTTTGTTAAGTTTGAATGAATTTACCTTAACAGTAACATAACTCTTTATTGAACAAACTTTGTCCAATATTTCTGAATATTGTCTTGCCATGGATTTTGTCCGGTATATCATTGTTTGTCAAATTGAGGTTTTACTGTACACGTGTAGTGATCCTTTACACAGGTTTAAAATTTAACTACAGTACCATAACCTTCTTTCAATTATATGACCAAGAACTGGCTTAATTCAAAAAATGCAGCTGTTAATATTTTTGGATTTTCAGCTGTTTGAATACCGTCGCTTGGTGCAGCTGTTACTACGTTTAATTAGAGGCAGAGGCGATGGTGATGATTTTGTGCGCCGCATTGCCATCTATCTCTTGAATTCCCTAGCCTGCCAAGTGGATGGGGAGCAGAAAGAGCTGGTTGGAGATCTTGGTGCTATTGAGGTGGGTTTTGTTATGCATTTGTTTATCATTATCATAATATTATCATAATCACAATCTTCATTTTAGCATGATACAATACGTATTTATAAAGATGGGTGACATTTAGGTGTGCTTGCAGAAAGCCATTGTTATGCAGAGCATTTTGGACAAACTAAACTCTATCTTAAGACGAAAAAGGCAATAACTAATTGATTGTTTATACAGTGGACCCCTGACTTACGATATTAATTCATTCCAGAAGTCTGTTCGGGTGCCGTTACTGAACGAATTTGTTCCCATAAGGAATATTGTAAATTAGATTAGTCCATTTCAGACCCCCAAAAATACATGTACAAAAGCGCTTACAAAAATACACTTACATAATTGTTCAAGTAGGGAGATGATCGTAAGGCGAGGGTTCACTGTACGTATATGGTCTTTAAGGGGTCGTAAACTTATGGTAAGATATTAGTTCATTACATTTTCTGAATCATACAGTGCATTTTGTGAAGAGCCTGTTGAAGTAAATTTAGAATTTTCACAAAGATATGGCAGATTTATTTTCATCTGCATTTCAAGCGCAATGCTTTAACCCTTAAACTGTCCAAATGTAGATCTATGTTCGCTCATGTAGCACTCCGAACGTAGATCTACTTATTTTTTACACACTTATGGAGAAAATCGAGGTCAGAGCGCTACACACGAAAACGCAGATCTACGTTTGGACAGTTTAAGGGTTAATTAATTATGACATTTTCACCTTGCTACATTATCAGCGTGCGTGAGCGTGTTAGATAGGAGTGAATGGAGACGAATGGTACTTGGGACCTGACGATCTGTTGGAGTGTGAGCAGGGTAATATTTAGTGAAGGGATTCAGGGAAACCAGTTATTTTCATATAGTCGGACTTGAGTCCTGGTAATGGGAAGTACAATGCCTGCACATTAAAGGAGGGGTTTGGGATATTGGCAGTTTGGAGGGATATGTTGTGTATCTTTATACGTATATGCTTCTAAACTGTTGTATTCTGAGCACCTCTGCAAAAACAGTGATAATGTGTGAGTGTGGTGAAAGTGTTGAATGATGATGAAAGTATTTTCTTTTTGGGGATTTTCTTTCTTTTTTGGGTCACCCTGCCTCGGTGGGAGACGGCCGACTTGTTGAAAAAAAAAAATCCCCATAGTGATGCTGGATCGTCTCATAGTGGTACCATTTAAGTGGGCTCGATGCCAGATTAAAAACTCATGAACCCGTTTTTATCTTAAATAGCTGGAAAAATTTTCTCTTTTCTTTCTTCTTTGGGCCATACCCCACCAAGGCAGGGTGGCCCAAAGGGAAAAACAGAAGTTTCTCTTTAATTTTAGTAATGTATACAGGAAAAGGGGTTACTAACCCCTTGCTCCCAGAATGTTAGTCGCCTCTTACAACACGCATGGCTTAGGGAGGAAGAATTCTGTTCCACTTACCCATGGAGATAAGAGGAAATAAACAAGGAACTAATAAGAAAATAGAAGAAAACCCAGAGGGGTGTGTATATATATGCTTGTACATGCAAGTATAGTGTAACCTAAGTGTAAGTAGAAGTAGCAAGATGTACCTGAAATCTCGCATGTTATGAGGCAGAAAAAAGACACCAGCAGTCCTACCATCATGTAAAACAATTACAGGCTTCCGTTTTACACTCACTTGGCAGGACGGTAGTACCTCCATGGGTGGTTGCTGTCTACTAAACTACTACCTACCTATGATGTTAATAGTCGTAAATTATGAAAGCTGAAAATTAGTAAAAATGGTCATTCACTTGACAGTGTATCTTGATCAACAGACAATGTTGAAGCTGATAAACGACAGGTTACAGCGGCACATGCATGACGACATGCTGGAGATTGCTTGGTCAGCCATGTGGAATGTCACTGATGAAACTCCTGTCAACTGTTTACGCTTTCTTGATGGCCAGGGTATGACTTATTTCCAAAAGTGTCTTAAGGTAAGTGTTTTCAACTGTTAGTTTGCTCATTTAAATATCTTTTGTAGTTTGCTCATTTAAATATCTCTTGTAGTTTGCTCATTTAAATATCTTTTATTTCATTAACCATTACTGACTACACACACAATTCAGTGAAGACACAAAATTAGACTGGATATGTTCATGGCAAAATACTTTCTTGCATGGGCAAGGTAAACAAAGGTATGCTTTATGAGGAATTTAGCACTATTAAGAGAGCATAATTGGAGCTTGCACTCCCAAATGAGCCACAGGGATTTTAGAAAACATTTCTTCAGTATAGAGTAGTAAAGGAGTAGTGGATGTGGCAGAGGAAGGAAGAAGAAGAAAAGATGGAGAGAATTAAGCCTGTGATGGAAGGAGAGGGGAGAGAAGAGTGGAAGTGGAAAGTGACCAGTGATATCATACAAGCATACTCCATATGGGCTAAACAATTTACAAGCCAGCACTGTCACATTAGCTGTTTGAAAGTTAAGAGGCAGGGCCAAGAGCTAATGCTAACCTCCTCCTCCCCGTTCCTGAAACTACAAGCAATAAAATGACAATCGGCACTGTGGAAACTAGATCAGCTGATATAATGGGAAAAGAGAATAAAGACTGAGACAGAGCCCTGATGATAATGGGCATTAATGAAGCAAATTATGGGGCACCCAGGGAGGAAAGGATTCTGCATAGTAGAGGTGAAGTAAAGAAAGTGATTCTGGAGTTGAAGATTGAAGGAGAAATTCAAAGAGAAGAGATAAGTCAACTGCACATGTATGTGGAAACATGCAAGATCTTCATAGGTGGCCTTTCCCTAGTAGCAGGTATCTGGTAATTAAGAGAAAGAATAATTTCCATAATGCCACAAGTTTTGGTAAAGATTGTTTTGGCAGAACATGCAGAAAGAAGAGAAAATGTGGCACTCCAGCATGGAGTTCAACCATTCATGACCGTTAATTACCATGGTGCTGGTGAAGGACTCTTGAACAAAAGAATTGCATAATAATGTATTTAAACATAATCATTAATACATAATTATTCATTTCTTTGCATCCTAATATAGTATATCCCTATCATTTGTTCACAGGAATTTCCGGACAAACCAGAATTGCTGAGGAATATGATGGGTTTGTTGGGCAATGTAGCTGAAGTGAAAAACCTTAGATCACGCCTTATGACTTCAGAACTCCTTACAACATTTGCTGACCTCCTGGATTCGAACTCAGATGGCATTGAGGTAAGGTTATTTGACCTACAGTTATTGATCCTCTTGAGAGGTGTAGCCAGAGACCAGTAATCTGGTCAAGTTTTCATAACTGCTGAATGAAGCAAGCATCCCCAAAGAGTACCTTTATTTGGTTGCCTGATACTTTTCCTTCCTCCAAAGTTTCATCCACATATCATTTATAGCCTGAGAACTTCTTATCAGGTTTATGATTTATTGTGAGTTATGCAAAATCAAGTTTATCATAAATTTTATAATATTATAATAGGTAACTTTTTTTGTTTATATCTCTCAGGTGAGTTACAATGCTGCTGGAGTTTTGTCCCACATTGCAAGTGGTGGAAGTGAGGTTTGGACCATTGAACGTCCGACAAGAAACGAAGTGCTAGAAAGGATGGTGGCAGCAATAGAACGATGGGATTTAGCATCAAAACGTAATATCAATTATAGGTCAGTTCTCTTTATAAGAGTGAAAGGCATTGTTTTATGACCACTTTCTTTACAATATGCTAATTTAAATTTTTTTATAAATCACATTCTAATTTTTAGTGTCCTTGACAAATTGTGTACCCATTTCTGCTTGTATATCTTTTGTTAGAGTAATAATTCGGGATATTTACTGTCTTTATAGGTAGTAGGTTGGTAGACAGCAACCGCCCAGGGAGGTACTACCGTCCTGCCAAGTGAGTGTAAAACGAAAGCCTGTAATTGTTTTACATGATGGTAGGATTACTGGTGTCTTTTGTCTGTCTCATGAACATGCAAGATTTCAGGTACATCTTGCTACTTCTACTTGCACTTAGGTCACACTACACATACATGTACAGGCACATATATACACACCCCTCTGGGTTTTCTTCTATTTTCTTTCTAGTTCTTATTCTTGTTTATTTCCTCTTATCTCCATGGGGAAGTGGAACAGAATTCTTCCTCAGTAAGCCATGCGTGTTGTAAGAGGCGACTAAAATGCCGGGAGCAAGGGGCTAGTAACCTCTTCTCCTGTATATATTACTAAATGTAAAAGGAGAAACTTTCGTTTTTCCTTTTGGGCCACCCCGCCTCGGTGGGATACGGCCGGTGTGTTGAAAGAAAGAAAGAATTTACTGTCTTTAACCCCTTCTCTTGTATAAATTACTAAATTTAAAAAGAAAAATTTTCATTTTTTTTTAGGTCGCCCTTCCTTGGTGGGATACAGCCGGTTCATTGAAAAAAAAAATTACTCTTTTTCAATAAATATTTGTTTACAGGTGACCAAGTAACCTGTTTATAGAAGTACTAAAGTTTATAAAAAGTTTTTTATTCTCATTGTAAAAATACTTTTTACTTTTGAATTTTCATTCCTAAATATTTTTCTTAATGCTTACTTATAGGCTCTTAAGTACTAGTAATTAAATTTATCTATAAATACCTGCAGATAGATTTAAAAATATGTATATGAAGAATTTTTGCAAAATGTTGTTGTTTTTTTTTTATAAAAGCCAATATCAAGACAGTTTAAAATTTGTTTCTCAGTTAATTTTTATATACATGGAGGGAAGGCAGGGTAGGGGCTGCCTTAGGAAAAGTTGGAAGGAGAGGGTAACGAAGGTTTTGTGTGCGAGGGGTTTGGACACCTAGCATGTTGGATAAGATTAGAAGCAGATTGTTTTGGGGACTTGACAGGCTGTTGGAGTGTAAGCAAAGTAACATTTTTGAGAAAGGATTCGGAGAAATCGGTTAGCCAGACTTGAGATCTGGAGGTGGGAAGTACTCTGAAGTACAAGTGGGAATATTTGTGGTTTGGAGGGGTAACTGAACTGTAATATCTGCATGCCTCTGGCAAGACAGTAATAGAGTAAATGATAGTGAAATTGTTTCTTTTTCAGGTCACTCCTGTCACAGCTGGATTATTATTATTATTATTATTATTATTGTTATCGTTAATACAAAGGCAGGGTGACTCAAAAACAAAAGAAAAAATAATTTGTTCCTGACATTATATTATATTATGTACATATTTTAATAATAAGGGAGGGGTACCTCCACTTCCTTGGATCAAGGAAGTGGAAAAGTGAACATAGATAAGAGTAAGGTGATGAGGGTATCAAACAATTTAGATAAGGAAAAATTGCATATCAGATTGGAGGGAGGGAGTATGGAAGAGGTGAATGTGTTCTGATACTTGGGAGTAGATTTGTCGGCCGATGGGTTTATGAAGGACAAATGCCATCTGCCATCTCATGAAGAACCAATGCCATCTGAGTTTGAATCTAGGAGGTCAGCAAATGTTGTAAGGAGTTCTGAAGTTTTCACTTCAGCTACATTGCCCAACAAACCCATCATATTCCTCAGCAATTCTGGTTTGTCCGGAAATTCTTATGGACAAATGACAGGGATGTACTATATTAGGATGTAAAGAAATGAATAATTATGTGTGGATGGAGGGAGATGGTAAAAGAGGTTTTGTGTGCAAGTGGCTTGGACATACAGCAGGCATGTGTGATCATGTTAGAAAGGAGTGAATGGAGACGAATGATTTGTGAGACTTGACGAGACAAATGGTTTTTGGGACTTGATGACGAGCTGTTGGAGTGTGAGCAGGGTAATATTTTGTGAAGGGATTCAAGGAAACCAGTTAGTTGGATTTGAGTACTGGATGTGGGAAGTACAATGCCTGCACTTTAAAGGAGGGGTTTGAGATATTTGCTGTTTGGAGTGACATCTAAACTGTCATATCTGCGCACCTCTGCAAAGACTGATTATACGTGAATGATGGTGAAAGCGTTTTTTTCTGGTTCACCCTGCCTCGGTGGGAGGTGGCCAGCATGTTAAAAAATAAAAGAATGTCTTTGTTTTTTTATCATTTAATAATATAAAATAACTGAAATACAATTTTCATAATTTTAATTCCTTGTCACCTTTAGATAAGAGATTTCCATTTGTATTTTTTATTTTCACATTTTTTCTTCTTTCCAGTACAACATAAACTTATCACACCTTTGTCACAAGCAAATTCCTTGTCTTTATTTCACCTCTTAATAGCCATAATTTTTAATTAATGTCAATTTTCAGGTCATTTGAACCAATCCTCCGACTCCTAGAGGTATATCATACGCCTCAGTGTCAACATTGGGCAGCGTGGGCACTAGCGAATCTCACACGAGTATACCGTGAGTTGCTTGTTATACAAGTCTTTTGTATTGGTCCTAGAGCTTGAACCTGTATTTGAATTGTGATGTCCTGCACTTCTGGCAAGACAGCTATTGAATGAATGATGGTGAATGTGTTTCCTTCTTTTTATCACTCTACCTTGGTGGGAAGTGGCAGATGTGATTAAAAAAAAAGTGTACAATATTTTGCTATTAGAGCAGCATCTCATTCTATAATTTTTTTTTCTTACAGCTGACAAATATTGCTCTTTAGTTGAGGAGGAAGGAGGTATTAATCTTCTCGAAGAATTACTGAAGTCTCCGAAACCTTACCAGCGTATTAAAGCCCTTGCCAGAATTGTTATTACACAGTGCCAAATGTTTAAGGTAAGTATCTCTCCATGGGGAACGGAACAGAATTCTTCCTCCGTAAGCCACGAGTGTCGTAAGAGGCGACTAAAATGCCGAGAGCAAGGGGCTAGTAACTCCTTCTCCTGTGTACATTACTAAATTTAAAAAGAGGAACTTTTGTTTCTCTTTTTGGGCCACCCTGCTTTGGTAGGATATAGCTGGTTTGTTGAAAGAAGAAGTATCTCCAGCTGATTTAGCAACCTGTCTTCTTTCTTTAGGAAGAGAAAAACCCCTTAATTTAGTGTACTTTTGGAAATACAAAATTCACTGGATTAGTTGGTTCGGACCCAGTAGACATAGCATAATACTTAAAAAAAAAATTGTTGTTTTTACAATCATGACAAATTAATATCATTTCTATTTTTTCTTCTTTCAACAAACCAGCCGTATCCCACCAAGGCAGGGTGGCTCAAAAAGAAAAACAAAAGTTTCTCTTTTCAAATTTAGTAATTTATACAGGAGAAGAGGTTACTAGCCCCTTGCTCCGTCATTTCTATTTACTGTACCATATTATGTCATTATTTTTTTTGTCATCTGTGCAGTGTACTACAGTTTGAATGTTGAAACACTTAACTATGTACATATTTTCTGCCATGATAAGAGCACCCACTAAACACTCATTGTTGTCTTGAGCATCACAGATTCTTTCTTAACATTTAGGTGAGTACAGTTAAATATGGTGTTTGTTTTAGGTTTAATAAGTAAAGGATTGAGCCTCCACAGTTCCTTGCACTGAATAGCCCCCACAGGTTTAGTGTTTCACATAATTTTATAAAAATGCTCCTCACTTTTCGATGGTTCAACCTAGGATATTTCATCTTCACGATGGTGCGATAGGGAGGCTGTACATTGATTGACAGGATAAACTTGTATTCATTTATTTACTTTTCAATACTGGTATTTAGTTAGTTACAGTAATTATTTGTTTATTTACTTATTCAGTGACAGTAGTTATTTATTTACTTATTTTTCTCATTCATATTCGACTTGCTATATTTTCACCTCATGGTGGGTTCATCGAAACATAACCCCATTGTAAATCAAGAAGCACATACTGCATAAACAAACAAATTTTACCTCATCTAAACACTAGGAGTGTTATCAACAAACATTTTAGGAATCTTAGTTAAGGCACAATAACAAGGGAAGGAGGAAATTAAGTAAAAGCTAAGCTTTCACGACAGTGTTCACGATGACTCGGGGATGCACACACTTCTCTTGTGCCAAGGTATGCAGCATTTTGGTTTGTTGGAAATTATGCAGTGGTTGCATCCTGCAGTGAGTGCTCAATTTGGGTAAAACATTTATTATTGCATTTGAAGATACTTAAGGAAGGGTAGTTTTATAGGAAACATTACAGAATCATGAGCTACTGCATAAATTTCTGGTTATGCAAGTACAATGCCTGCACTCTGAAGGCTGGGATATGATTTTGTGACTTGGAGGGGTCATTTGCTTGTGATTTCTGCACACTGCTGGGTAGACAACTATTGAAGGGGTGAGGGTGAATGTGTTTCCTTCTTTTGGTCACTCTTGTTAGTAAACGTGTTGAGTAACCTATAATCAGCCAGGATTTGAACCCATGACTGCCCCACTTATACAGCAGGTTAGGATCCAGGCAACTGCTGTAAAGTGAATCATAGCTCCTCTTTTTTTTTTTCTGTTAAATGCATATAAAAGCCTGGTAAAATGTTAGGCCTAAAAAAATGAATATACAGTACACACATTATTTACCTTAAAGTATTTTTGTTCTTAGCTTAGAGTAAGTGGTGAGTATATTGTAGGAAGTCTGAATAAATGAAGAATGGGTATAACTGAAAACTGCTGCATTAGCAAAACTCTAAAGTGGGGCCTGCCTATGCTAGTTATGCATGCTACTAGTCAACTAGTTCAGCTGGAAGTGATCTAGTAAGAGTGTTCTTGTTTACCATTCAGGTAGTTCTTTAAGCCTTGTTGGCTGTTCATGGTTTTATCACATGTATTTTGTGCACATGGATATGGATGATTTTTTTTAGATGTGGATATGCATAAATATTGATAAAAGTAGTGAATTATATTAAATGTTGACACTTATCTTTCAGGAATATGGATCCCTCGAACACATGGATTATGATTCAGACTGCTAAAATCTCATAAGTATGAAAAGCTGTCTGCAGAATTAATCAGGGTCCTCCTGCAGCATGCTTGTGTGTGATACTTAATGTCTCTCATATAGTAGTTAGTATGAGACTGATAAGAGATTTCAATGAAATTTAAACAGATTAAGTACTGTATAGTGAGGATATCTTCTACACACATTATGTTATGGGTGTCAACTTAAGTATTGTTGGCTGACATGTAATTAATACTGTTTATCAAAATTTTAGTTACATGTTTTGGGCTTAAAAAAATATTTTTTCAGATTTTTTACTCTTATGCCAAAAGGGCATAGAGAATATTTTTGGCACATAATTAAGCAGAAATTGTCAGTTTGTTTTCTTATTAGTAAGGTTTCGGAATATAAAATTTGATACTCATTTATTTTATGCATCATATCCTTTTATATAGCTGATGACAATAGAGTTACTGTACAGTAAACTCTCGCTAGTCCTTACTAACTGTGTCAAGACATTTGTGAAATTATCATAAGCAGCCAACCTAAAACCCAGACTTCAAAATCTACAGTGCTGTATTTCAAATTTTGTGCTTGTTTAACACAAAATAGAGATTAGAAATTTAATAGTTAACAAGTTTTTAATCTTGTCAAATGCTTTCTGTACAAATACTTGGTGAGAATAATAACTAAATCAATATAAAATAACATTTTGTCCTTCAGCTTTCTTAAGTATTCCAGCTATGTATTTGTGTTGCTTCACTACTTTCAACAAGTTGAGGACTGCCCACCATATTATACATGCAATTTTCATTTTGTAACTAAGTTTAGAAAAGATGCTATTGATTCTTGATGGTGTGAAAGCTGCACCTGAATAATATATGCCTTAAAAATTCAGTTTAAATGTTTTAAGGTGCAATAATGTTATGGTGTTAGCATGCCCACGATTAACGGGAGTTTACTGAAATCCTTAATATTATAACTTATACTGTATTAAAGTTCTCTTGCAGAAGAGTAGATTAGTATGAAATTTTTCATATAAGGAAATACCATTAGAAATCTTAGTGCACACAGTTGATTAATTCTGATCTAGGTTGTGTTAATGATTTATTTTAAAATTGTTTAATATTTAAATTTGTCCATTCTTGTTATGTACCTTTTTTTAAACTGTTGATCTTGATCCAATAAAAGACTTTAAAAGAACTTGCAAAATAAATTGCCCATTTGCTAAGAGAACTAATTAACATACAAATTTCTTATGAATAATAAAAAAAATTCTTTTGCAAATACTAATTACATAAAATTACTCCTATTGTGTATACTGTATTATTATCATGGGGGAATGCTATACCCAAAGGGATTATACAACGCCTGTAGGGGGGTGGGTTTCTACTTCAATCTCTTGCTACCCTCTACCCCCGTACTATCCCCTGCCCCGCTGTTTTCTGTAACCTACTGATCATCCCTCCTCCCTTCTGCCATCCAATACCCTCGCTTCCTTCCCTACCCTGCAGCGCTGTATAGCCCTTGTGGCTTAGCGCTTCTTTTTGATTATAATAATAATGTAGGGGGGTGGGGGGATGGAAGGCACTCAGGCTTATTTCAGTGAATTAGAGCACAGATTCAAATCCCTAGATCAAGAGCTCCTCACCAGCATTAAGGAACCTCCCTTGAAGGGTGTGTATATTGATTATTGCATTGAGGCTGAAGGCAGCTCAAATGTAATGTTTAAAATAAAACTGGGGTGTGAATATCAAACAGAGACAGAGTATGTGGTTAATAGAGAGCTTGTCTAATACTTTGGGTTCATTAACTGGCTAACCCTTTTTATCATTTTGGATGTTGGAATGGTCATTCGACTGCTGACCTTAGGCCTGAAACATTTGTAGTGATGCCTCTGATCATTTCTTTCGCAACTCATCTATGAAAACTGAACTACCAGAGTGGCAGAAGGGAGATGATAACACTGTAGTAACTTTCACTACACAATACTGTAGTAACCTTCACTACACAACACTGTAGTAACTTTCACTACACAACACTGTAGTAACTTTCACTACACAACACTGTAGTAACCTTCACAACATAACACTGTAGTAACTTTCACTACACAACACTGTAGTAACTTTCACTACACAACACTGTAGTAACTTTCACTACACAACACTGTAGTAACTTTCACTACACAACACTGTAGTAACTTTCACAACACAACACTGTAGTAACTTTCACTACACAACACTGTAGTAACTTTCACTACACAACACTGTAGTAACTTTCACTACACAATACTGTAGTAACTTTCACTACACAACACTGTAGTAACTTTCACTACACAACATAAGAACATAAGAACATAAGAACGAAGGAACACTGCAGAAGGCCTACTGGCCCATGCGAGGCAGGTCCAAGTCTCCTACCGGCTTAAGCCAATGCACCCAACCTAGTCAGGTCAGGTCACATTGACTTAAGGGAGGAACACGGCAACCGACCTGGTAGCACAAGCTATCAGGTCTAACTCACACCCACCCACATCTACTCATGTATTTATCCAACCTATTTTTAAAGCTACACAACGTTCTGGCCTCTATAACGGTACTTGGGAGTTTGTTCCACTCATCCACAACTCTATTACCAAACCAGTACTTTCCTATATCCCTCCTGAATCTGAATTTTTCCAACTTAAAACCATTGCTGCGAGTCCTGTCTAGGCTAGATATTTTCAGCACACTATTTACATCCCCTTTATTTATTCCTGTCTTCCATTTATACACCTCAATCATATCCCCCCTAATTCTACGTCTTTCTAGAGAGTGCAGTTTCAGGGCCCTTAGTCTATCCTCATAGGGAAGGTTTCTGATACATGGGATCATCTTTGTCATCCTCCTTTGTACATTTTCCAGAGAATTTATATCCATTCTGTAATACGGTGACCAAAACTGTGCAGCATAATCTAAATGAGGCCTAACCAAGGATGTATAGAGTTGAAGAACAACCTGAGGACTCCTATTATTTATGCTTCTTGATATGAAGCCAAGGATTCTATTAGCTTTATTGCGAACACTTATGCACTGTTGTCTTGGTTTCAGATTACTGCTAACCAGAACTCCTAAATCTTTTTCGCAATCCGTAATATTAAGATCTACATTATTTAGTTTATATGTGGCATGGTTATTGTCCTGTCCAACATTTAGAACTTTGCATTTGTCTATATTAAACTGCATCTGCCACTTCTCCGACCACTGCATCAGTCTATTCAAATCTTCCTGGAGTGCTCGAATGTCCTCGTCAGAATGAATTCGACGGCCTATTTTGGTGTCATCGGCAAACTTGCCGATGTCGCTCTTTATGCCCTCATCTATGTCGTTTATGTAGATTGTGAACAGCAGGGGGCCCAACACTGACCCCTGTGGAACACCGCTCGTGACGCTTCCCCACTCTGATTTCTCCCCATTTATGCAAACTCTCTGCTGCCTATTTGTCAACCATGCCTCTATCCAGGAAAAAATTTCTCCTCCTATTCCATGTGCTTTAATTTTCCTCAATAGTCTCTGATGTGGGACCCTGTCAAAAGCCTTACTGAAGTCCATATACACAATATCATATTCATTACCATGATCTACCTCCTCAAATACCTTAGTGAAAAAAGTTAATAAATTCGTAAGGCAGGAACGCCCCTTTGTAAAACCATGCTGAGATTCGTTGATTAATTTATGCTTTTCAAGGTGGCTACGAACTGCCTCGGCAATTATTGATTCCATAAATTTTCCCACTATGGAGGTTAGGCTTATTGGTCTATAGTTCGAAGCTAAGGACCTGTCACCTGTTTTGAAAATAGGTATCACATTTGCCATTTTCCACTTATCTGGCACCATGCCAGTTTGTAGTGATATGTTGAAAAGATTAGCCAAAGGTGTGCTAAGCTCCTCTTTACATTCCTTTAGAACCCTTGCATACAGTTCATCAGGGCCTGGGGATTTGTTAGGTTTTAATTTATCTATTTGCCTAAGGACCATGTCACTTGTGACCCTAATAGTGCACAGTTTATTATCGTCCTGTTCTACATAATTTATCATTACTGGAATATCGCTGGTATCCTCCTGTGTAAAAACTGAGAGGAAGTATGTGTTAAAAATTCTACACATTTCCTTATCACTGTCAGTGAGCTGACCCGAGGAACTTTTGAGTGGGCCTATCTTGTCCCTGATCTTACTTCTGTATACCTGAAAGAATCCTTTTGGGTTAGTCTTCGATTCTCTTGCAACTTTAACCTCATAATCTCTATTTGCTTTTCTAATTCCCTTTTTTATTTCTCTCTTTAACTGAATATATCGATTTCTTAATTGCCCCTCTCCTCTTTTGATTTGCCTATATATGCCTCTCTTTTGACCAATCAGATATTTTAATCTATTGTTCATCCATTTAGGATCATTTTTGTTTGATCTGATTTCCCTGTTTGGAACATAATTTGACTGAGCAGCTAGAACTATGCCGTGGAAAGCATCATATCGGCAACCATCACCACCTACCTGACCCCTAGTCAGGTCATTCCAGTTCAGCCCACCTAAGTAATTTTTCAGTCCTATGAAATCAGCCAAGCGAAAGTCAGGGACGGAGACTTGATTGCCATTATTAGGGGAATTCCATGATATGTTAAAACTGAGTGATTTGTGATCACTCTCCCCAAGCTCATCATTAACCTCAAGATTATTAATTAGTGTTTCCCTACTGGCAAGAACCAAGTCAAGGAGGTTATTTCCCCTAGTTGGCTCTGTCACAAACTGTTTTAAAAAACAATCCTGGATCGTATCAAGAAAGTCACCCGACTCTAAATTTCCTGTCAAATTGCTCCAGTCAATCTGTCTATAGTTGAAATCTCCCATTAGCACAACATTTTCGTATGTAGATGCCTTACGAATTTCGTCCCATAGAAGTTTACTGCACTCCCTATCAAGATTTGGGGCCCTGTAAATCACACCCAAAATTAGTTTTTCTCGGCCCTCGAGAAGCTGTAACCAAACAGATTCAGTGGCTGACGCTTCTAATTTAATATCTTGTCTAACACAACAATTTAAATTGTCTCTGACATACATCGCTACTCCACCACCTTTCCTGTTGACCCTGTCAGTGTGGAATAATTTATAGCCTTGTATGTGACATTCAGAGGGCATCTCTCTATCTTTCAGATTGAGCCAGGTCTCTGTTATAGCAATAATATCTACGTTTCCTGCACTTGCAATTAATCTTAGCTCATCTATCTTATTTCTAACACTCCTGCTATTAGTATAGTAAACCTTAAGGGAGCTAGTCCCTTGCTGCCCTCTGCTGTCCCCCTTTGTTTGCTGACCTGTTCTATTGTCTTTATTTATAACTTTATGCTGAATGCCTTTTATACATTTACTGTTTCCAACCCTAGTGTTGCAACCTGCTTGTTTCCCACACACACCCATACCTCTATCTTCCATCAGTTTAAAATCATAGGCATTTCACCAATGGCCTTCTCAATCGAGTCTGCAAGTGCTACCACCCCTGCCCCAGAGAGATGTACCCCATCCCTTGCATACATATCATGTTTGCCATAAAAGTTGTTCCAGTTGTCAATGAATGGGATTGCAAGTTCCTTGCAGTATCTGTCTAGCCAGCAATTTACACCAATTGCCCTAGACAACCATTCATTTCCTACTCCCCTTCTAGGCAAGATGCTACATATGATTGGGATCCCTCCCTTAGACTTAATGAAATCTATAGCTGACCTGTACTTATCTAGCAGCTCTTCTCTCCTACCCTTCCCAATATCATTTCCACCAGCACTGAGACAGATAATAGGCTTGTTCCCATTACCTGACATGATATTATCCAGCCTGTTGACAATGTCCCCAACACCAGCTCCAGGGAAGCACACTCTATCTCTCATCTTCTTATTCCTATTACAAAAAGCACGGTCAACATATCTTACCTGAGAGTCACCAACCACAAGAATGTGCTTACCTTCATTAGCAGGGGCAGTAGTACCCTTACCTTCACTGGCCACTGAAGTACATTCATCCTGGAGAACAGAGAAGCGATTTCCTACCTTCAGATCTTCACTCTTAACTTTCCTTACTCTGATGCGCCTCCCATTACTGTGAACAACTCGCCACTTGTAGCAGGTGCTGGGCTGCACCTCACTGCTGGTAGCCGTTGCTACCTCCCCACCTACAGCCTCCTCACAGTGAGAGACAGACTGCACCTCACTGCTAGAAGCCTCATTCCCCACATCTCCAACCACCTCACACTCTCTCCCAGGCCCATTGAGGTGGACCTTCAGCCTCCTAATCTCCTCCTGGAGAAGCAAGACCTCCTCCTTCAACTCTCCAACCTCAGTTTTTAAAACACTGCAGAAGCAAGCCATGCTTTGTAACCGTTCGCGCTAATCCCCAAAGCAGCTCAGGGTCTGTGACCTCACGTGACGACTGACCACTGAACACAACACTGTAGTAACTTTCACTACACAACACTGTAGTAACCTTCACAACATAACACTGTAGTAACTTTCACTACACAACACTGTAGTAACTTTCACTACACAACACTGTAGTAACTTTCACTACACAACACTGTAGTAACTTTCACTACACAACACTGTAGTAACCTTCACTACACAACACTGTAGTAACTTTCACTACACAACACTGTAGTAACTTTCACTACACAACACTGTAGTAACTTTCACTACACAACACTGTAGTAACTTTCACTACACAACACTGTAGTAACTTTCACTACACAACACTGTAGTAACCTTCACTACACAACACTGTAGTAACTTTCACTACACAACACTGTAGTAACTTTCACTACACAACACTGTAGTAACCTTCACTACACAACACTGTAGTAACCTTCACTACACAACACTGTAGTAACCTTCACTACACAACACTGTAGTAACTTTCACTACACAACACTGTAGTAACCTTCACTACACAACACTGTAGTAACCTTCACTACACAACACTGTAGTAACCTTCACTACACAACACTGTAGTAACCTTCACTACACAACACTGTAGTAACTTTCACTACACAACACTGTAGTAACTTTCACTACACAACACTGTAGTAACCTTCACTACACAACACTGTAGTAACTTTCACTACACAACACTGTAGTAACTTTCACTACACAACACTGTAGTAACTTTCACAACACAACACTGTAGTAACTTTCACTACACAACACTGTAGTAACTTTCACTACACAACACTGTAGTAACTTTCACTACACAACACTGTAGTAACTTTCACTACACAACACTGTAGTAACTTTCACTACACAACACTGTAGTAACTTTCACTACACAACACTGTAGTAACTTTCACTACACAACACTGTAGTAACCTTCACTACACAACACTGTAGTAACCTTCACTACACAACACTGTAGTAACTTTCACTACACAACACTGTAGTAACCTTCACTACACAACACTGTAGTAACCTTCACTACACAACACTGTAGTAACCTTCACTACACAACACTGTAGTAACCTTCACTACACAACACTGTAGTAACTTTCACTACACAACACTGTAGTAACCTTCACAACACAACACTGTAGTAACTTTCACTACACAACACTGTAGTAACTTTCACTACACAACACTGTAGTAACTTTCACAACACAACACTGTAGTAACTTTCACTACACAACACTGTAGTAACTTTCACTACACAACACTGTAGTAACTTTCACTACACAACACTGTAGTAACTTTCACTACACAACACTGTAGTAACCTTCACTACACAACACTGTAGTAACTTTCACTACACAACACTGTAGTAACTTTCACTACACAACACTGTAGTAACTTTCACTACACAACACTGTAGTAACTTTCACTACACAACACTGTAGTAACTTTCACTACACAACACTGTAGTAACTTTCACTACACAACACTGTAGTAACTTTCACTACACAACACTGTAGTAACTTTCACTACACAACACTGTAGTAACTTTCACTACACAACACTGTAGTAACTTTCACTACACAACACTGTAGTAACCTTCACTACACAACACTGTAGTAACCTTCACTACACAACACTGTAGTAACTTTCACTACACAACACTGTAGTAACTTTCACTACACAACACTGTAGTAACCTTCACAACACAACACTGTAGTAACTTTCACTACACAACACTGTAGTAACTTTCACTACACAACACTGTAGTAACCTTCACTACACAACACTGTAGTAACCTTTGCTACACACTGTAGTAACCTTCAATACATAACACTGTAGTAACCTTTCATACACTGAGGATATACAAACCAAGAAGGTTATATATTTTGAATGTGATCTAGGTCAAAGCTCTGCATAAAACTAATTCCATTGTACCTTAATTTATAAAAATATCATATTGTATATGATGGGGTGGTGAAAGAGCTGTTCAGTGATAGTTCAGTGTCTTTCTCATTCTACATAGTCTTCACTTGTTGATACTGAGTATTTTATATTTGCAAGTCCAACATCAGAACATGACTGAATTGAGAAAGCGATGGTGGGTATGGGTAGTGGAAGCCATCTTCCTTCTGGTTGTGGCTACTGACTTAGCCTGCCTCATGTACGGTAAGCACAACCTTGATCAACCTCTAGACGATAGCCAGAAAGACCCTACCGTTGTTAAAGCCCAAAATCAGTTCTATAAGTATCTGGAGGATACTGATAAATTTATAACTATTGACAATGTAATTTTTGGAAATGAATTAACAACGGATGAAGCAAAAGAAGTCAAATCTTCTTTGAAGACATGTACTATGACACTCGCTTCTGTTGTCACAATTTGGATTTTTAGCTTCGTTGCCCCAACATCTGCTTTTATCTTAATGCAAATTTGGGTGTTGTATGCTGGCTTCTGGGCAGATGATTATGTAGAAAAAGCTATTACAGTGCTCCAATATATTCAAGTTCGCCTACCAATGTATGCATTTAAATCCCTGGATCCAGAAGACATGGTATGGTCTGAAGGATAACTCTTTTGGTGGTGGGAAATAAAGATAATTTTTATCTATGCTGCTTCTACTTTTTCTATTTATAAATGTAGAAGTCTTCATGTTCAATCTAGCACTCCACAAGACGTGGAGTGTGGCTTCACAGATGATGTCAGGACCTCTTCACAAGACATGGAGTCTGGCCCTATACTAAATGATGTCAGGAGTCTTTCCCTCAGTACTAGGGCACAAAGGTACCTCTTCTTCTTATATAGACTATTTATTGCCCATCTATCAATGTGCAGAGCTACAAGATGGACGACTGACCAGTTGGCACTACAGTCCTCTGCGTTACCAGACCAGCTGGCACTACAATCCTCCCATGGTCTTCTATGGCAGGCTCTTCAACCCTTTGCCTCCAATACGAGGTCTCAAATACCACCTGCCAGACAAGTTCTCCCAGTGTGATGAGCTTTGAGGAACATTATGTTATTTTTATTTTTGGTGAGGCATTCTGAGCATTGTTGTATTTTGTATGATAAATAGTATTATTATTTTTGTGAGGAATATTGAATATAATAATTTTATATTATTTTGGATAGAATCATTGTATCAGTTTAAGAACATGTCAGCTAAAGTGGAAATTAGGGAAGTGCAGCATGAGAGTGATGTTTGTGTTGACCTGTCGTTGACGTGAGTCAAGATTGAAGATTTTGGAGAGTGAGCAGAGATGATAGTAGAGATACAGTTATTTGAATGTGTGGAAGATACTACAAGACCAGAGAGAGGGTCATTCTGTATGACCCATAAGAGGCCTGATATTTGTCTTTTAATAATAATAATAATCAGAGGACAGTGTTTGTTGGGATCGTAGGGATAAATCCTTACAAGAGCAGAATGGGGAAGTCTAAGTTTACTTCTTCATGGGGCATTGTTTACTGAAGTACCAAACTGTGATGGAATGGTATGCTGGGTAAATTACTGTGTTGTGGAGTGAGGTGAGATACAGTGAACATAGTTTTGAGTGTGATGTGACAGTGAACATTATGGGCATGGTGATGAGATACAGTGAACAGTATTGTGTGTATAGTGATGGGATACAGTGTTGTGCTTGTGTTGTATGAGCTAGTATTAATGTCACCACTATTTTAAGAGTAGCTAGGGCTTATAAACACCCTTAAATAATATGAAGTGGAAATTAAGAGAATATCGTGTAGTAGTAGTGATGCTACCTGATATGTTTGTGAATTCTTCATTTTAGTTTCACTGTTTAGTGATTATAATAATTATTTTACCATTCTAATAATTCTTATGAGTTTATGCATCATATAACATACATTTTTCCTGCCAAGCCTTTCTGACACACCCAATAAAACATGGTCAGTCTTAGCAATAAAGGTAGAGTTTTTGACAGTATGTTAGGTAAAATGAACCGTACTCTCCCCCATCCTGTTCCTCATCTTCATAAGTATCTGACATGGACAGAGTTAGGTAAAAGGACACAAGTGCAACTAATTTGACATTTTATTGTGGCAACGTTTCACTTTCCAGGAGCTTTATCAAGCTGTTGCAAACAATACATGGACACAAAGGGTATAAAGCTCCTGGAGAGCGAAACGTTGCACAATAAAATGTTGCATTAGTTGCACTTGTGTCCTTTTACCTAAGCATATTGTTGGTAATTCTACCAATATTAATGCATAGACAGAGTTGTTAGCCTCAGCACCATGTCTTCCTTTGTGAATGACACCTGTGTTTGCATGACAGTGTCATCTATCGATGACACTGCAAGACTCCAAGCAGATATCAACCAAATCTTTAAAGTGCACCGCAGAAAGCAACATGAAGTTCAATGAAGAAACATTTCAATTACTCTGAAAAATTAATGTGAAGGACCTGGGAGTGATAATGTCAGAGGATCTCACTTTCAACGGTCACAACAATGTATCTACCACATTTGCTAGAAAAATGATAGGATGGATAATGAGAACCTTCAAAACTAGCGATGCCAAATTGCTTTTTCTCTCTCGGCTGGAATATTGCTATACACTAATGGCACCTTTCATGGCAGGTGAAATTGCTGACCTGGAGAATGTACAGAGAACTTTCATGGCACACACTGGTATGATGATACACCTAAATTACTGGGAACAGTTGAAGTTCCTTCACTTGTATTCCCTGGAATGCAGGCTAAAAGGATATATGATAATGTAAACTTGGAAAATCCTCGAGGGACTAGTCCCAAATTTTCACACAAAAATCACTCTCTATGAAAGCAAAAGACTTGGCAGGAGATGCAAAATCCCCCCAGTGAAAAGCAGGGGCACCACAAGTATTCTAAGAAACAACACTTAAATGTCAGGGGCCCAAGACTGTTCAACTGCCTCCTAGCATACATGGACCCCTAGCTGTTTTCAAGGAGCCAGACAGGCATCTAAAGTCAGTACCTGACCAACTGGGCTGTATTTCGTACAATAGTAATTATGGACAAAGTAGATTACAGTGGACCCCCGGTTAACGATATTTTTTCACTCCAGAAGTATGTTCAGGTGCCAGTACTGACCGAATTTGTTCCCATAAGAAATATTGTGAAGTAGATTAGTCCATTTCAGACCCCCAAACATACACGTACAAACGCACTTACATAAATACACTTACATAATTGGTCACATTCGGAGGTAATCGTTATGCGGGGGTCCACTGTATATGGGAAAAGTAAACATGATATGTATTAGGAGACAGAAACTCGCATGTCTCTTAATGGTGTCTGCTTAGGTAATGGTGATAGAGAATGTTAGTTACCTTTGCATCTATAAGTTTTTAGATTTTATTTATTATACAACATGATTTTTGCATGAAGAAATTAACACCTATTATGTTATCAATGAATTACGCATTTGAATAGATGATTTTGTTCGGATTATTAACCCGGAGGGTTAGTAACCTAGGGTAGCCCATTACAAACCAAGCGCTAAACCCACATAGGATATATAGCACTGCAGGGTATGATGTGCTGAAGATAATATGCCAAATCAGAGACTAGCAAGGGTGAAGAGGAACCAGAGGCAGTCAGTAAGGGTGGTGAGAAGTGCTGCCAAAACATCAAAGAGGAAGTTTGTGTCAACGATGGGCTGTGTGTCATCAGGAGGACAGATATACTCTGAGGTAAGTAGAGAGTGAGGAAGTGGAGACAGATGAAGGATAACATGGAAGAGGGGTGTCTTCAGTGCCAGAGTTTAACCCAGCAGTGGAATGTCAATGACAAGAGGAGGGCAGAAGAGGCATGGTCAGTACAGCAGTAGGTAAGTTTATTCAGGTACAAGTACTCATAAATAAAGTTACATAAATTACCATACATAGGATGCCAGTGGAAATAAGTCACTTCAACTTTATTGGAGTTATCTGAGGTAATCTACACATGTACTGGTATGTATGATAATTTATGTAACTATTTATGTGCACCTGCGCTGTATAGTCCTTGTGGCTTAGCGCTTCTTTTTGATTATAATAATAATATGTGCACCTGTACCTGAATAAACTTGTTTACTTAGCAGCATAAGTAGATTACCTAAAATAACCCAAAAAAGTCAGTTATTTATTTCCATTGGGGCCCATGGTAGCCATTGATGGTGATCACAAAATAAGCACTGAAGCTTATGAAGGTATTTCAGTAAGCAGAACGCAAAAAGTAGTAGTAAATATATTATTATTATACTGTAATCAAAAGGGGCTCTAAGCCTACAAGAGTTATACAGCAAGCAGTAAATGGAGCAAAATCCAGCACCAGTGAGGTAAAAAGCTCAGTTCTCCAAGGCAGTGTCCTGGCACTTCTGCTGTTTCTTGTCCTCATTATTATTATTATTATTATTATTATCAAATGGGGAGCGCTATACCCGTAGGATTATAAAGCGCCTGTGAGGGGATATGGAAGGTATTCAGGTTTAATTCAGGGAACTGGAGCACAGATCCAACTCCCTAGATTAAGAGGGCCTCACCAGCATCAAAGAACTTTCCTTGAGGGGTTCTTATCCTCATAAAAATACCCGTCACAGTTTTGTAACATTTGCAGATGACACTAAAATAAGCATGGTAGTCACTTCAATTAAAGACGATGAAACAATACAGGAAGACAGATATAAGCAGTGTTTCCCAGTGTGCAGTGGAGAACATGGTGTTCGCTGGTGATAAGTTCCACCTGCTTAGGTATGGAAAGAATGAAAAACTCAAAAGAAAAACAATACAAAACTTAAGAGGCTCATTAATCAAAAGAAAGGGACATGTGCAAGACTTGGAAATAATTATATCAGCTGATCTTTCTTTCAAAGAGTCCCCCTCAAGGGAGGTTCCTTGACCCTGGTGAGGGGCTCTTGATCTAGGGAATTGGATCTGCTCCAGTTCCCTGAATTGAGCCTGAATACCTTCTAACTCCCCCATGATGCTGTATAATCTTATGGGTTTAGCGCTCCCCCATGATTATAATCTTTCAAAGATCATGAGACAAAGGTCACGACAGCCAGGAGGATGACAGGGTGGGTATTGAGAACCTTCAAAACAGTCGGGGTGGGTATTGAGAACCTTCAAAACAGTCGGGGTGGGTATTGAGAACCTTCAAAACAGTCGGGGTGGGTATTGAGAACCTTCAAAACAGACGGGGTGGGTATTGAGAACCTTCAAAACAGACGGGGTGGGTATTGAGAACCTTCAAAACAGACGGGGTGGGTATTGAGAACCTTCAAAACAGACGGGGTGGGTATTGAGAACCTTCAAAACAGACGGGGTGGGTATTGAGAACCTTCAAAACAGACGGGGTGGGTATTGAGAACCTTCAAAACAGACAGGGTGGGTATTGAGAACCTTCAAAACAGACGGGGTGGGTATTGAGAACCTTCAAAACAGACAGGGTGGGTATTGAGAACCTTCAAAACAGACAGGGTGGGTATTGAGAACCTTCAAAACAGACGGGGTGGGTATTGAGAACCTTCAAAACAGACAGGGTGGGTATTGAGAACCTTCAAAACAGACGGGGTGGGTATTGAGAACCTTCAAAACAGACGGGGTGGGTATTGAGAACCTTCAAAACAGACGGGGTGGGTATTGAGAACCTTCAAAACAGTCGGGGTGGGTACTGAGAACCTTCAAAACAGACGGGGTGGGTATTGAGAACCTTCAAAACAGACGGGGTGGGTATTGAGAACCTTCAAAACAGACAGGGTGGGTATTGAGAACCTTCAAAACAGACAGGGTGGGTATTGAGAACCTTCAAAACAGACGGGGTGGGTATTGAGAACCTTCAAAACAGACAGGGTGGGTATTGAGAACCTTCAAAACAGACGGGGTGGGTATTGAGAACCTTCAAAACAGACGGGGTGGGTATTGAGAACCTTCAAAACAGACGGGGTGGGTATTGAGAACCTTCAAAACAGTCGGGGTGGGTACTGAGAACCTTCAAAACAGACGGGGTGGGTATTGAGAACCTTCAAAACAGACGGGGTGGGTATTGAGAACCTTCAAAACAGACAGGGTGGGTATTGAGAACCTTCAAAACAGACGGGGTGGGTATTGAGAACCTTCAAAACAGACGGGGTGGGTATTGAGAACCTTCAAAACAGACAGGGTGGGTATTGAGAACCTTCAAAACAGACAGGGTGGGTATTGAGAACCTTCAAAACAGACGGGGTGGGTATTGAGAACCTTCAAAACAGACAGGGTGGGTATTGAGAACCTTCAAAACAGACGGGGTGGGTATTGAGAACCTTCAAAACAGACAGGGTGGGTATTGAGAACCTTCAAAACAGACGGGGTGGGTATTGAGAACCTCAACAATGTAACACTTCAAATCGCTCGCGATCCCTCATTTGGATTTTTTCTAAGTGATGAGGATGCCCCTCAGGGCAGGAGAAATATCAGAACTAAAACAAACACTGTATATTAATGCTGCATCTCAGCTAACTTTTCCATATTGATGTTAATTGAAACATCATTATGGGACCTGAAAGTATTATTTTTGTCCGGATGTGAGTAAGAAACTGTAATAGTGATGTAAAAAAGTGGGATAGTGGCCAATTGGATGATATGTGAGCAAGTATATCTGAACTTTGGGTGCTATGTTGGTCCAGATATGAGCTATGGCAGAAGTAGATGTTTCGGATTTTAGTTGGTTTGGTGATTTAGTCTAAATCACCAAACCAACCAATATTAGGTTAGTTTTGTTATTGCCTGGAGTTTACCTGGAGAGAGTTCCGGGGGTCAACGCCCCCGCGGCCCGGTCTGTGACCAGGCCAACCACTCCACAACAGAATGTACACATTCTGTTCTTCAAATGAAAGATATGTAACAAAGCCAAACCTGAAATAACCTGAAGTCAGCAATAGATATGGGACTGGCACACTTTTGTTTATATTTGCTGTAATTGGTCAGGAAAATCAATACTAACTGTTGATTGGGCTTGACGTGTAGTTATTATTATAATCAAGGGGAAGCGCTAAACCCGGAGGATTATACAGCGCCTGGGGGGGGATGTGGAAGGCATTCAGGCTTAATTCGGGGAACTGGAGCACAGATCCAATTTCCTAAATCAAGAGCCCCTCACCAACATCAAGGAACCTTCCTTGAAGGGTTGACGTGTTGTACATCCAGAAATATACGTATTACTTTTCTAATATTTCCCAAATTATTATTATTATTATTATAATCAAGGGGGAAGCGCTAAACCCGTAGGATTATACAGCGCCCAGGGGGGGATGTGGAAGGCATTCAGGCTTAATTCGGGGAACTGGAGCACAGATTCAATTCCCTAAATCAAGAGCCCCTCACCAACATCAAGGAACCTTCCATGAGGGGAATATTTCCCAAAGAACCTGCTCTTGATGCTGAAGTGTTTGTTCAGTTAGTAAGAGGCCTGGTTTTGTGCGTCTTTAGGCCTGGGGTTCACCTGATCTAAACTGGGAATTTCATGTGACCCTTTCTTTTTCCTGGGGAAGCTATTTCCTTTCTGTTTTCTGCCTCTATTTGAATAATATATTTTTCCTGGCCTCTCGGGAAGTAGAGCTCAATAAAGCGTCAAGTTTGGTGGCCCTGAACAACTAAGTTACAAGTATTAGTGTGAGGGTTTCCATAAACGGCAAGACTTAGTTTATTTCCAGGTGTTGCATGAAGCTTACGGGTTTAGCGCTGCCTGGACAATGTCGACAAGGCCTCTTAACTAATGTAATAATGTACCCGCTGTATGACCCTTGTGGTTTTAGCGCTTGAGTTTGATTTTAATAATGTACAGCTGTAGGTACGTTTATTCAGGTATAGGTACACATAAATACAGTTACATAAATTATCATACATAACAGCATATGTGTTAATTACTTAAGATAAACCCCAAAAAATTCAAAGTGACTTATTTCGATTGGGTATGTCGGCCAGTAGGTCAGGTATGGTGTCAGTGTCTGCCTGTGCTGGTGCCACTGACTGGAAGGTCCACATCTCTTGTGTGGGAATATTGAATTACTCTCTTCCGCATTACACACAAATTTGGCCAATATGAACACGTCTTAAGTTAGTTTTAGTTAATATCTTTATTATGGGCTCCTTAGGGTGCCCCGTGGCCTGGTGGCTAAAGCTCTCACTTCACACGGCGAGAGTCCAGGTTCGATTCCCAGCGAGGGTAGAAACATTGGGCGTGTTTCTTTACACCAGTTGTCTAAGTTCACCATCAGTAAAATAGGTACCTAGGTGTTAGTGGACTGGTGTGGGTCGCATCCTGGGACAAAACTGGCCTAATTTGCCCGAAATTCTCTGCATAAGTAAGTTTATTCAGGTATACACAAATACAGTTACACAGATTATCATACATAGCATTATATGTGTAGAGAACCAAGGATAACCCCCCAAAAAGTCAGACAAAGTGACATTTCCATTTGGGTCCTTTCCATTGCAGGCTTTCTACATAGTAGTATGTCACTGATGTTAGCTAGGCCTGTATACCTTCTACATGTACATGCAGAAATAAAGATATTATATTATTATTATAGCCATCCTGTGGAGGGTAGTCAAAGGATTAAAGAGGTAAATAATGAGTGGAGGGACTGGACACCAGAAGACGACTCAACCTGGAATGTCCCTTATACCCCTGAAGACGGCCGGGGGGGGAGGAGGTGGAGTATTGATGAAGCTGAGACACAACACTGAGTGATAACTGAGACAACACTGAGTGATAACTGAGGCAACACTGAGTGATAACTGAGATAACACTGAGTGATAACTGAGACAACACTGAGTGATAACTGAGGCAACACTGAGTGATAACTGAGATAACACTGAGTGATAACTGAGACAACACTGAGTGATAACTGAGACAACACTGAGTGATAACTGAGACAGCACTGAGTGATAACTGAGACAACACTGAGTGATAACTGAGACAACACTGAGTGATAACTGAGACAACACTGAGTGATAACTGAGGCAACACTGAGTGATAACTGAGGCACAACACTGAGTGATAACTGAGACAACACAGTGATAACTGAGGCACAACACTGAGTGATAATTGAGACAACACTGAGTGATAACTGAGGCAACACTGAGTGATAACTGAGGCACAACACTGAGTGATAACTGAGACAACACTGAGTGATAACTGAGGCAACACTGAGTGATAACTGAGGCACAACACTGAGTGATAACTGAGGCAACACTGAGTGATAACTGAGGCAACACTGAGTGATAACTGAGGCACAACACTGAGTGATAACTGAGACAACAGTGATAACTGAGGCACAACACTGAGTGATAATTGAGACAACACTGAGTGATAACCGAGACAACAATGAGTGATAACTGAGACAACACTGAGTGATAACTGAGACAACACTGAGTGATAACTGAGACAACACTGAGTGATAACCGAGACAACACTGAGTGATAACCGAGACAACAATGAGTGATAACTGAGACAACACTGAGTGATAACTGAGGCAACACTGAGTGATAACTGAGGCAACACTAAGTGATAACTGAGGCACAACACTGAGTGATAACTGAGGCACAACACTGAGTGATAACTGAGACAACACTGAGTGATAACTGAGGCAACACTGAGTGATAACTGAGACAACACTGAGTGATAACCGAGACAACACTGAGTGATAACCGAGACAACAATGAGTGATAACTGAGACAACACTGAGTGATAACTGAGACAACACTGAGTGATAACTGAGACAACACTGAGTGATAACTGAGACAACAGAGTGATAACTGAGACAACACTGAGTGATAACTGAGACACAACTCTGAGTGATAACTGTCTCAACACTGAGTGATAACTGAGACACAACACTGAGGGATAACTGAGACACAACACTGAGTGATAACTGTCTCAACACTGAGTGATAACTGAGACACAACACTGAGGGATAACTGAGACACAACACTGAGTGATAATTGAGACAACACTGAGTGATAACTGAGACACAACACTGAGTGATAACTGAGGCACAACACTGAGTGATAACTGAGACAAAACTGAGTGATAACTGTCTCAACACTGAGTGATAACTGAGACACAACACTGAGTGATAACTGAGACACAACACTGAGTGATAACTGAGGCACAACACTGAGTGATAACTGAGACAAAACTGAGTGATAACTGAGAGAGCACTGAGTGATAACTGAGTCTCAACACAGTGATAACTGAGACACAACACTGAGTGATAACTGAGGCACAACACTGAGTGATAACTGAGACACAACACTGAGTGATAACTGAGACAACACTGAGTGATAACTGAGGCACAACACTGAGTGATAACTGAGGCACAACACTGATAACTGAGACACAACACTGAGTGATAACTGAGACACAACACTGAGTGATAACTGAGACTCAACACTGAGTGATAACTGTGACTCAACACTGAGTGATAACTGAGACAACACAGTGATAACTGAGACATAACACTGATAACTGAGACACAACACTGAGTGATAACTGAGACACAACACTGAGTGATAACTGAGACACAACACTGAGTGATAACTGAGGCACAACACTGAGTGATAACTGAGACAACACTGATTGATAACTGAGACACAACACTGAGTGATAACTGAGGCACAACACTGAGTGATAACTGAGGCAACACTGAGTGATAACTGAGGCAACACTGAGTGATAACTGAGACAACACTGAGTGATAACTGAGACACAACACTGAGTGATAACTGAGACTCAACACTGAGTGATAACTGAGATAACACAGTGATAACTGAGACATAACACTGATAACTGAGACACAACACTGAGTGATAACTGAGACACAACACTGAGTGATAACTGAGGCACAACACTGAGTGATAACTGAGACAACACTGATTGATAACTGAGACACAACACTGAGTGATAACAGACAACACTGAGTGATAACTGAGACAACACTGAGTGATAACTGAGGCACAACACTGATAACTGAGACACAACACTGAGCGATAACTGAGACAACACTGAGTGATAACTGAGACAACACTGAGTGATAACTGAGGCACAACACTGATAACTGAGACACAACACTGAGCGATAACTGAGACAACACTGAGTGATAACCGAGACAACAATGAGTGATAACTGAGACAACACTGAGTGATAACTGAGACAACACTGAGTGATAACTGAGACAACACTGAGTGATAACTGAGACTCAACACTGATAACTGAGACACAACACTGAGCGATAACAGACACAGCACTGAGCGATAACTGAGACAACACTGAGTGATAACTGAGACAACACTGAGTGATAACTGAGACTCAACACTGAGTGATAACTGAGACAACACTGAGTGATAACTGAGACACAACACTGAGTGATAACTGAGACTCAACACTGAGTGATAACTGAGACAACACTGAGTGATAACTGAGACACAACACTGAGTGATAACTGAGACACAACACTGAGTGATAACTGAGACTCAACACTGAGTGATAACTGAGACTCAACACTGAGTGATAACTGAGACTCAACACTGAGTGATAACTGAGACAACACTGAGTGATAACTGAGACAACACTGAGTGATAACTGAGACACAACACTGAGTGATAACTGAGACTCAACACTGAGTGATAACTGATAACCGTAGCCACAGAGAATATAACCATTGTCACATTACCAGTCTTCTTTATCTGCTACAGCTACCGGAGTCTACTCTCAGGAGAGGTACCTTGATGTTAGTTAGAGGCTCTTGTTTCAGGGAACTGGACTTATTCTGCCTCTGCAGTTGAATGCCTATCATTCCCCAGGCGCTGTAGGACCCATACGGGTTTAACGCTTCTCTTGATTAAAATAAAAAACACCATGGTATCACAAAACACCAAATACTCTTGACATTTGACTTATTTCCATTTCTCAGTGGAATTATAGTCTTCATCACCACCTTTGCTCTAAAATAACTTGCTTAATGCAATCAACCCTAAGGATTTAGCGCTTCCCCTTGATTATAATACACCTTTTGTCGAAATTTGAAGCAGCATTGTGTAAACTACATGTGTGTCAATAAAATAACCTTTAGTTGAAATAAGTCACTAATTTATTTTTAGGGGTTATCCTAGGTAATTTACACTATATAATATTTGTACTTGTGTGTACCTGTACTTAATTGAACTTACTATATTATTTTTTGCAAGCAGTTACTATTCTGCCCATCCCTTGAAGGCAAAGTTGTGGAATATTTAGGTTATAAGTACCCTTATGTTTGTCAGAAATGCTGTGCATAGAAAGGGGCTTTTGGCTTCTACACCCAATTGTTATACTCCTTTAATAATAATAATAATAGTAATAATAATTATTTACTACAAGTACATGTACAAGGTATACAGACCATAGCTGACATCAATGACATACTACTATATAGAAAGCCGCTTGTTATGCTGAGCATTTCCAGCAAGTTAGGTCAGTTTTGTCCCAGGATGCGACCCACACCAGTCCACTAACACCCAGGTACCTATTTTATACTGATGGGTGAACACGGACAGCAGGTGTCTTATGGAAACACATCCCTAATGTTTTCCAACCGTACCAGGGATTTGAACTCCAGACCTTAGTTAGGTTAGGTTAGGTAAGGTTCGGCAGGAAACAGGACAAATGTTTCCTGACGCTCTGAGTGCATTAGTGATCGAACTACAAACATATCATGCTGAGGTGCTTATTGGTTTAGCACTAAGTTATGATTATAATAATTAAGGATATATGTAAGTTTATTTAGGCACAGGTACACATAAATATAATTATCAGGCATACCTGGAGAGGGGTTTTAGGGGTCAATGCCCCCCGGCCTGGTCTGAGACCAGGCCTCGTGGTGGATCAGGATCTGATCAATCATGCTGTTACTGCTAGCCACACACAAACTGACGTACGAGCCACAGCCCGGCTGGTGAGGTACTGACTTTAGGTGCCTGTCCAGCGCTCTTGAAGACAGCCAGGGGTGTATTGGTAATCCCCCTTATGCATGCTGGGAGGCAGTATGTTACAATAGTAACATGTGTAAATTACTTAGGATAACCCGAAAAAAAAGTCAGTGACATATTTCCATTGGGGTCCTTGTGATATCCTTACATGAACAAAGAATGGCAGACCCAGATTACAATTAAAATGTGCATGCAGAATATATGAAACACATACCTATACATGTATTAATATATATGCACAGTATAACATTAGGTATTACAAAGGGAAATGAAAAAAAATTAATGTGTTGTGTACTGAAATCTTATTTTAGACAACAGCAAATATTTTGTATTTTTTATGGAGAAAGGTAAATATTTGAATGGAAATTATATGGAAATGGATTTAGAATTTATAAGACATAAGAACATAAGAAAGGAGGAACACTGCAATAGGCCTGTTGGCCCATACTAAGCAGGTCCTTCACAAATCCAACCCACTAACAGAATAAACACAGTGTATGCATATACTGTATGTGCAGATACTATGTAGTTTGTACTCATATAATTCTCACATTATTATATAGCAAAGGAGTTTTTTATTCATGAAAATTTGTACCACTCAGTAAGTTTGTAACATAACATTACTGAGTTTCATTATTAGCTTTCACTACCTAACAATAATAATAATCATAATAATAATAATCTTTATTTCTACAGGTACATGATACAGCATGTACAGACCTATCTGACATCATTGGCATATATATAGTCAACACACTGGTTGTGCTAGGTGAACAGAGGCAGCAGGTGTACATGCCTAACATTTCACCAGTGCCAGGGATTGATTCCGAACCCTCAGTGTATGAGCCGAGGATGCTGTCAACCAAGCCATGAGTTCCCTCAAGCAAATCACTATGTACCTCAACTAAGTTTAATTTTGTGGTGTAACCAGATGAATTTTACTACATCCTTATCTAATTTACTGCCACATGAGTCACTCACCCAAAGCTAATCTTGCTAGCTTCCTCGAGCATAATATGGGATTGAAATGTTTTATTTACCCTAAAATAATATATTTATTAACACATCAGGTGTTTCTCACCAGTGTAGGTTACCCTGAAAAAATGGAAATGCATTCACTGTTGCTCATTTTCTAGTTGTTATTCAAGAAATGCACAGACATCACAGTGCAAGTGAATCACTGAACTGCAACATCCCCACTGTAGTATAAATGTCATTATTGTACATTATGTAAATGTTAATGCTAAACTGCAAGTTATCTTATATTTACAGCATACAGAAACTAAATAAAAATCATTGAATATATGCTATTGTACTAATAATGTTAGGAGGCTCCCAGGGTGGTAGTCTTGTCAGTATCCAGTATCTCTTTATCAGTGATTATCTTCAACCTTTGCTTCACTCATTTTTCCTTCTCTGTAACATAGAGATCATATCTTCAGTAACATTGTTAGATACAAACAGGTGAGGCTGGGATATACTGCCTGTGGACCTACAGGTTCAGATGTTGGTTTACTGTCTGTATACCAAGTTATTTGATCTCAAAAAAAAAAAAAAAAAAGGTTGCTTATGGTGTAATTTTGTGTGATGTAATAGATTTTACTAGATTTATCTCTATTATTAACTTTTCTTATATTATCTACAGCAGCATTTTACAATGTTTTAAAACCATATTGATCTGATCTTTTTTATCACTTTACTTAGGTGGCCAAGATGTATAACATAAGATTCAGGAAAAGATTAATGCCTCGCACTTTAACGGACCTGAGTGCCATGGTGTTCATGTCATTGGCTATTCCTGCTGTGTATTGGTTTGAGGTATGTGCAGTAAAGCTTTGTGTATGTGAGTACAGTATATTGAATTTGAGAGCCTATTGACCATGGATACTAGGATTCTGCTCTGGTAGACTTTTTCTTAAAACTCTAGATGGCAGTATTTATTGTCCAGTAGCACAAGTTTAATACACTGCCAAAGTGAGACCAATATTATTGTAGTCTTTCATTATTGGACATGTAATATAATGAAGGGCAGTGTTAAAGTGAAAAGAATTCTTAATATGGGAAGCACAAGTTTGCATTTTTTTTTTAACCTGAAAGAGGAGAATTTTTTGAGACAGAAATATTAAACATTCATTCTTAAATTATGTGCTACAGCACTATACTGTATAATACTGAACTACATATATTATTCACAAAAAGTATATTAGCCTAATGCATGTGAGTTTCTAAGAAATGTGCATGGAGTGCCTTACTGTATGGCGAGTTGTATACATGAAGTATACCTGAAGAGGGTTTCGTGGGTCAGTACCCCTGCAGCTGGGTCTGAGACCAGGCCTCATGGTGTATCAGGGTCTGATAAATCAGGCTGTTACTGCTGTATGGTATATGTATAATACTTACCTAGTTCATACAATGCATGAAGAAAATAACTGTTTCACATATCTAGACACTGTCTGCAGTTCTTCCCATTAAAATGTGGAACATGTCTCTAAAAAAAGAATTATTTTACATGTTCAGTGAAACCATAAATTGTGCTTTTCTCTTAAAACTCTGAAGAGAACCTCCCAGTGCCATCAGTAGTGAACACCTGTGAAGTGTAATAATTTCAGTTACACTTGTGTATTGTATATGTGATATTAGCTTTCATAAAATTTATGACTTGTCACTTTAACTCTTAGGCTATAAAGGGTTGGACAAAATTTCACAAAGCTTGGTAGTTGACATAGAGAATATTACAAGGCTAGCTAGGATTTCACAAACCTTGGTGGTTGCCATAATTCTCATTGACAAAAGCTTGAAAATGAACTACAACAATATTTTTAGTTATGCTCCCTAGGGCCTTATATATTACAAAGAATGTGAGGATTTGCAGTGGCTTATGATTTACTTTAGTTAAAATACATTCATGAAATCCTGTAAAAGAATGGATAGAATATACAGACAAATGTATATATAGGCCAGGAAGATTACAGAATAACCTTTTTTTTTCTTTATCCAGATCTATGTCGTGGCTCCCACAGTATATAACTGGATTCTCAATATTCTTCATACTATTCTTGGAACATATTTTGTCATTAACATTATTGGGAATTTTATGGCAATTATTGCTGTGGACACATCTACACAAGGACTGCTATTACCATCACAGGTTTGTAAATCATATCTGCAACTAAGTGAATGTTATGGAAGCTCTTTTATTAATTTCAGACATCATAATTTTGACAAAAAATTTAACGAATATAGAGGTTTGCTGTATCTTGTGTGGCAGGAAGTCAATGGCTCATGATTTCCCTGCACAGGGATTTTTATTAAAAGTTTTATTTCCTCATCAGGCTGTATAGTGAATTTAGTTAATGAAGAAGAAAAAGGCACAATGCACACACATAACTCGCACATAGAGAGAAACCTGTGACGATGTTTCAATCTGACTTGGACCATTTACAAGTCACATTGTAATAGTGTGACTTGTAAATGGTCCAAGTCAGACTGAAACGTCGTCATAAGCATCTACGTGAGGGTATTTGTGAATTTAGTTAATGAAATATACATTTTACAGGTACCTCCTGGATGGCATGTGTGCGCTATTTGTGAGAGCACAGCACCTCCCCGCTCACGCCACTGCATCACCTGTAATATGTGTGTTTTGAAAAAAGAGCATCATTGTGTTTTTGCTGGGTGTTGCGTTGGGCTTGGAAATCACAGATATTTCTACATGTTCCTCTTGCTTATGTGGGTATCAACAATGTATTGCTCCTGTCTCAATGCCTGTTTCATCTGGCCATATGTAGGTGAGTTAAAACATTTATTATGATATAATGATCAAATTGGGGAGGAGGAGTATGGAAGAAGTGAATGTTTTCAGATACTTGGGAGTTGACGTGTTGGCGGATGGATTTATGAAGGATGAGGTTAATCATAGAATTGATGAGGGAAAAAAGGTGAGTGGTGCGTTGAGGTATATGTGGAGTCAAAAAACTTTATCTATGGAGGCAAAGAAGGGAATGTATGAAAGTATAGTAGTACCAACACTCTTATATGGGTGTGAAGCTTGGGTGGTAAATGCAGCAGTGAGGAGATGGTTGGAGGCAGTGGAGATATCCTGTCTAAGGGCAATGTGTGGTGTAAATATTATGCAGAAAATTCGGAGTGTGGAAATTAGGAAAAGGTGTGGAGTAATAAAAGTATTAGTCAGAAGGCAGAAGAGGGGTTGTTGAGGTGGTTTGGTCATTTAGAGAGAATGGATCAAAGTAGAATGACATGGAAAGCATATAAATCTATAGGGAAAGGAAGGCGGGGTAGGGGTCGTCCTCAAAAGGGTTGGAGAGAGGGGGTAAAGGAGGTTTTGTGGGCAAGGGGCTTGGACTTCCAGCAAGCGTGCGTGAGCGTGTTAGATAGGAGTGAATGGAGACGAATGGTACTTGGGACCTGACGATCTGTTGGAGTGTGAGCAGGGTAATATTTAGTGAAGGGATTCAGGGAAACCGGTTTATTTCATATAGTCGGACTTGAGTCCTGGAAATGGGAAGTACAATGCCTGCACTTTAAAGGAGGGGTTTGGGATATTGGCAGTTTGGAGGGATATGTTGTGTATCTTTATATGTGTATGCTTCTAGACTGTTGTATTCTGAGCACCTCTGCAAAAACAGTGATAATGTGTGAGTGTGGTGAAAGTGTTGAATGATGATAAAAGTACTGTATTTTCTTTTTGGGGATTTTCTTTCTTTTTCGGGTCACCCTGCCTCGGTGGGAGACGGCCGACTTGTTGAAAAAAAAAAAATAATAATGATTTTAACTGACATCAAAAATAGTAATAAATTTACCTGGTTTGCCATATAAGAAGCAAATATTGTTTTTAATTTTTGAAAAGTTATACACATCAGAAATTAGAAATTCTTGATTATTAAAGAAAATATGAAAGGAAAGAAGATACTGTATATATGTGAAAATTAAAAGAAAATATTATTTCTTCATAGCATTCAAAATTTGAAACATTTGCAATGAAAAAACTACTGTGTAAAGATTGCAGAGCAGTAATTAGTCATGGTCTCACCAGGGGTTTTCAGCTTTTTTTTTTTTTCTGTGACCTATACTGGCCAGCCATAGGACCTCGTGACCCTCAGGAGGATCATGACAGAACATAATGATATGATAGATCACTGGTCATCTGACAGTTATTTGGCATTAGTTGTTATTCATCGGTCTTGTTTAATCCAGCAATTAAACAAGTAATGCTAAAAGAAGGAATGTACAGCAAAAATGAGACCATAAAATATGCCATAATAGTCTGCTGTTATTGCAAATCCGGCACACCTCTTACCCAAGATAGCTGAATTATTTAAAATCTACTGTACATTCTTATTTTTACAATAGCTGATCAACAGTTGTGAACATGGGTGAAACATAACTATCCTTTGCACACATCATTTCTAGGAAGAAAGATTGATGTTAAAAATTAGTTGGAGCACCAGAGATATACCTTTTTTTCATACATAAATGCATTCATACATACATACATATGCACGCATGCACACTTGCACACATGCATGCATTCATACAAAATACCCAAGAAAAATTTATAGAGTAGGCAGGGAAAGGCTGTTTGAGAGGCAAGAACCATGTGCTGAGGGACAAAACTGGAAGTTGAAGACACAGATGAGCCACAGGGATGTCAAGAAGTGATTGGTAATGGATTGATATTGAAGAAGTGGTGGAAATAGGCTCTATACAGCTTTAAGAACAGGTACAGTGAGGTCCATGAGGCTAGGAGGGAACAAACCTGGCAATTAGCACAGTGAGAGGGCAGGGCCAGGAGCTAAGACTCAACCCCTACAACCACATATAGGTGGATGCATTACATACATTCAGTTTCTGTATAACTACCATTAACCATTTTACAGGTGGATTCAACCTGTGGGCTTTGGTACGTCTGGTGTTGCCTGGTGTATGGCTAATGTTGGAACCATCACTGGATACTCTGTATGCTTTTCTGTTCTCCATAAATGTTATTGGCTTCCTCTTCATGTCCGTCCTTATGTACTACTACACAGGACTGCTGGTGACAAACACAACCACCCGTGAAAATAATAATCCTAAAGGACAAAGTTATAATTATGGAAGAGAGCATAACATTAAGGTAAGACTAATGTTCTTTGATGGTTCTTCTATTATTGTACCTTATAAGTTGTTTCGTTGTTACCAAAATTCAAGGGAAGGGGGGTACCTGGATGCCAATGAAGGGCTTTTGATCCAAGGAATTACTTACTCTCCTTTTCCTTGGATCAAGCCTGATTACATCCCCACGAATATAATAACAGTAATTTCATGTCACAAATGAACACAACTAATTTTCCTCCTAGTAATGTTGATTGTGCTTATAGCAGATACAGAAACCATATTTTGTATTTCTAAAGCACATAAGCACATTATTAAAATATGATTAAAACACTTGAATTCTGTATTACAGGTGACTCTGGGAGAGCGATGGTATTTGACATGGGTGTTCCCAACATTATCTTCCCCTCTGCCTTATGATGGTCTGGATTGGTCTGTGCAAACCGAAGAGAAAAGTGTTCGCCCCAAGACCAAATAAAATATTATTGTTAGTAATTACTCCTGCCACTCAAGTGAATACCCTTCAAACCAAGGCTGCTCTGATTGGCTGGAAGTACAAAATACACTAAGTTATATTGTCTAATTTCTGAACAGTTTTAAGATATTTTATGAACATAAATTGCATTAAATCTGTAATTACAAATATTTGTGTAGTTTACCTGTCAATTTTGAAATAGGCTAGGCATGACATAAAAATATTTATTGTATACTTATAATTTTTTATACTTGCCAATTCAATTAAATTGCTAGTCATTATTGGTAGCTCTGAGCAGGCTATCTTAAGTCATTCATATTCATCAAACACCCGGTTATCCCAAATTTTCCTCATGCACCACAGAATTAACTACCACGTATACAGCACCATCTTTTCGGTGTTCATGTTTTCATTGGATTCAGAATGAGCCATTGTTCATTGTGTTCCACCTGCTGATGACTATCACCGGCAGATGGAACAATGGCTCAATTGAAAGCCAACAAAAACGTTGAACACTGAAAATAGGTGCCACTGTGTACATGTATGTGGGACCCTCCTGCATTTCATTCACTAATTTAGACATAATGAACTTAAAGTAGCTTGTCATTTCCATAGACAAGAATGTGCCATAGAAGTTTGCCAGATTTTTCTATACTGGATCACAAATTACCCTAATGTTAGTAATGTACTGTGCTGTTTTTGCCATTTTATCATTTGAATTTCACATTGTCATACAGACCTTGCTACAAAGGTGGCAGCTATGTTTCTTAAGGTATGCAAAAGTTTAAGTGAGTGGTCATGGGAATGATATATGGAATGGGGAAAGAGAAAAGGAGCAGTTAATATCAGAAAGTTAACATAAAAATGAAAAATAAAGGGAGTATGATAAATATTGAGGATAGTTTGGCACATAATGCTGACCATACAGTGTACAAAGTGAATGATACAGTACTTTGAATTTATATGGAATTCTCTGTGAACTCTCCTATATTTCAGAGATAGTACAATGGTAGATATTGTACAGTCCATTTGAATAACTTTAGTTATGCAGAAGTCACACATGCTGTCTAGTGATTGTTTTTTTTGGTCATAGATGTTTATATACATATAGGTAGTAGGTTGGTAGACAGCAACCGCCCAGGGAGGTACTACCGTCCTGCCAAGTGAGTGTAAAACGAAAGCCTGTAATTGTTTTACATGATGGTAGGATTGCTGGTGTCCATTTTTCTGTCTCATAAACATGCATGGGGAATCAAATTCAAAATGGGAATTGACACAGTTACTTTTTGCTGATGATACTGTGCTTATGGGAGATTCTAAAGAAAAATTACAAAGGTTAGTGGATGAGTTTGAGAATGTGTGTAAAGGTAGAAAGTTGAAAGTGAACATAGAAAAGAGTAAGGTGATGAGGGTATCAAATGATTTAGATAAAGAAAAATTGGATATCAAATTGGGGAGGAGGAGTATGGAAGAAGTGAATGTTTTCAGATACTTGGGAGTTGACGTGTCGGCGGATGGATTTATGAAGGATGAGGTTAATCATAGAATTGATGAGGGAAAAAAGGTGAGTGGTGCGTTGAGGTATATGTGGAGTCAAAAAACGTTATCTATGGAGGCAAAGAAGGGAATGTATGAAAGTATAGTAGTACCAACACTCTTATATGGATGTGAAGCTTGGGTGGTAAATGCAGCAGCGAGGAAACGGTTGGAGGCAGTGGAGATGTCCTGTCTAAGGGCAATGTGTGGTGTAAATATTATGCAGAAAATTCGGAGTGTGGAAATTAGGAGAAGGTGTGGAGTTAATAAAAGCATTAGTCAGAGGGCAGAAGAGGGGTTGTTGAGGTGGTTTGGTCATTTAGAGAGAATGGATCAAAGTAGAATGACATGGAAAGCATATAAATCTATAGGGGAAGGAAAGAGGGGTAGGGGTCGTCCTCGAAAGGGTTGGAAAGAGGGGGTAAAGGAGGTTTTGTGGGTGAGGGGCTTGGACTTCCAGCAAGCGTGCGTGAGCGTGTTAGATAGGAGTGAATGGAGACGAATGATACTTGGGACCTGACGATCTGTTGGAGTGTGAGCAGGGTAATATTTAGTGAAGGGATTCAGGGAAACCGGTTATTTTCATATAGTCGGACTTGAGTCCTGGAAATGGGAAGTACAATGCCTGCACTTTAAAGGAGGGGTTTGGGATATTGGCAGTTTGGAGGGATATGTTGTGTATCTCTATACATATATGCTTCTAAACTGTTGTATTCTGAGCACCTCTGCAAAAGCAGTGATAATGTGTGAGTGTGGTGAAAGTGTTGAATGATGATGAAAGTATTTTCTTTTTGGGGATTTTCTTTCTTTTTTTTTTGGGTCACCCTGCCTCGGTGGGAGACGGCCGACTTGTTTAAAAAAAAAAAAAAAAAAAAAAAAAAACATGCAAGGTTTCAGGTACATCTTGCTACTTCTACTTACACTTAGGTCACACTACACATACATGTATAAGCATATATATATACACACCCCTCTGGGTTTTCTTCTATTTTCTTACTAGTTCTTGTTCTTGTTTATTTCCTCTTACCTCCATGGGGAAGTGGAACAGAGTTCTTCCTCCGTAAGCCATGCGTGTTGTAAGAGGCGACTAAAATGCCAAGAGCAAGGGTCTAGTAACCCCTTCTCCTGTATATATTACTAAATGTAAAAGGAGAAACTTTCGTTTTTCCTTTTGGGCCACCCCGCCTCAGTGGGATACAGTCAGAGTGTTGAAAGAAGAATTGCAACCAGTTGTATCCATTGCTTGCTAATAAAGTGTATGCAACATTTTACTTTGTGCATATATATAATTTTTTTTTTATTTTAGTAAATAGCAAGTTTTCTCAAGATGTTCCATTAAAAGTGTATTATTTCACAAACAAGTTGAAAATTGGTATTAGAGGATTCACAAAAAAATTGTCTTCCTTCCTTAAAGGAAAAGAATATGGTGCATTATTTAGGTACTGTACATACATCTGTGTGCGCATTCATACAGTTAACTATGTTTAGTGTAGTTTATATTTGGTGAGACACTGTACAAAACAGACACACAATGCATACATTTAAGTAATTTATTTATATAGTGTTGTAGAGATTTCATATAGTCACAATATACAGTTTTTCGTACAGGTATTTATTAGTATTTATTATTTATTATTTATTATTTATTAGTATTTATTAGTATTTATTAGTAGTAGGTTGGTAGACAGCAACCACCCAGGGAGGTACTACCGTCCTGCCAAGTGAGTGTAAAACGAAGCCTGTGATTGTTTTACATGATGGTAGGATTGCTGATGTCTTTTGTCTGTCTCATAAATATGCAAGATTACAGGCATGTCTTGCTACTTCTACTTACACTTAGGTCACACTACACATACATGTACACATTTATTTATACACACTCATCTGAGTTTTCTTTGATTTTATCTTAATAGTTCTTGGTCTTATTAATTTTCCTTTTATATCCATGGGGAAGTGGAATAAGAATCTTTCCTCCGTAAGCCATGCGTGTTGTAAAAGTCAACTAAAATGCCGGGAACAATGGGCTAGTAACCCCTTTTCCTGTAAAGATTACTAAAAAGAATAAGAAGAAGAAAATTGTCAAAGTGGGAAGTCTGAATGTGCGTGGATGTTGTGCAGATGATAAGAAAGAGATGATTGTGGATGTTATGAATGAGAAGAAGCTGGATGTCCTGGCTTTAAGTGAAACAAAGCTGAAGGGGGTGGGAGAGTTTCAGTGGAGAGGAATAAATGGGATTAGGTCAGGGGTTTCAAATAGAGTTAGAGCTAAAGAAGGAGTAGCAATAATGTTGAAGGATAAGCTATGGCAGGAAAAGAGGGACTATAAATGTATTAATTCAAGGATTATGTGGAGTAAAATAAAGATTGGATGTGAAAAGTGGGTTATAATAAGCGTGTATGCACCTGGAGAAGAGAGAAGTGTAGAGGAGAGAGAGAGATTTTGGGAAATGTTGAGTGAATGCGTGGGGAGTTTTGAATCAAGTGTGAGAGTAATGGTGGTTGGGGATTTTAATGCTAAAGTGGGTAAAAATGTTATGGAGGGAGTAGTAGGTAAATTTGGGGTGCCAGGGGTAAATGTAAATGGGGAGCCTTTAATTGAGCTATGTGTAGAAAGAAATTTGGTAATAAGTAATACATATTTTATGAAAAAGAGGATAAATAAATATACAAGGTATGATGTAGCACGTAATGAAAGTAGTTTATTAGATTATGTATTGGTGGATAAAAGGTTGATGGGTAGGCTCCAGGATGTACATGTTTATAGAGGGGCAACTGATATATCGGATCATTATTTAGTTGTAGCTACAGTTAGAGTAAGAGGTAGATGGGAAAAGAGGAAGGTGGCAACAACAAGTAAGAGGGAAGTGAAAGTGTATAAACTAAGGGAGGAGGAAGTTCGGGTGAGATATAAGCGACTATTGGCAGAAAGGTGGGCTAGTGCAAAGATGAGTAGTGGGGGGGTTGAAGAGGGTTGGAATAGTTTTAAAAATGCAGTATTAGAATGTGGGGCAGAAGTTTGTGGTTATAGGAGGGTGGGGGCAGGAGGAAAGAGGAGTGATTGGTGGAATGATGAAGTAAAGGGTGTGATAAAAGAGAAAAAGGTAGCTTATGAGAGGTTTTTACAAAGCAGAAGTGTTATAAGAAGAGCAGAGTATATGGAGAGTAAAAGAAAGGTAAAGAGAGTGGTGAGAGAGTGCAAAAGGAGAGCAGATGATAGAGTGGGAGAGGCACTGTCAAGAAATTTTAATGAAAATAAGAAAAAATTTTGGAGTGAGTTAAACAAGTTAAGAAAGCCTAGGGAAAATATGGATTTGTCAGTTAAAAACAGAGTAGGGGAGTTAGTAGATGGGGAGATGGAGGTATTGGGTAGATGGCGAGAATATTTTGAGGAACTTTTAAATGTTAAGGAAGAAAGGGAGGCAGTAATTTCATGCACTGGTCAGGGAGGTATACCATCTTTTAGGAGTGAAGAAGAGCAGAATGTAAGTGTGGGGGAGGTACGTGAGGCATTACGTAAAATGAAAGGGGGTAAAGCAGCTGGAACTGATGGGATCATGACAGAAATGTTAAAAGCAGGGGGGGATATAGTGTTGGAGTGGTTGGTACTTTTGTTTAATAAATGTATGAAAGAGGGGAAGGTACCTAGGGATTGGCAGAGAGCATGTATAGTCCCTTTATATAAAGGGAAAGGGGACAAAAGAGACTGTAAAAATTATAGAGGAATAAGCTTACTGAGTATACCAGGAAAAGTGTACGGTAGGGTTATAATTGAAAGAATTAGAGGTAAGACAGAATGTAGGATTGCGGATGAGCAAGGAGGTTTTAGAGTGGGTAGGGGATGTGTAGATCAGGTGTTTACATTGAAGCATATATGTGAACAGTATTTAGATAAAGATAGGGAAGTTTTTATTGCATTTATGGATTTAGAAAAGGCATATGATAGAGTGGATAGAGGAGCAATGTGGCAGATGTTGCAAGTATATGGAATAGGTGGTAAGTTATTAAATGCTGTAAAGAGTTTTTATGAGGATAGTGAGGCTCAGGTTAGGGTGTGTAGAAGAGAGGGAGACTACTTCCCGGTAAAAGTAGGTCTTAGACAGGGATGTGTAATGTCACCATGGTTGTTTAATATATTTATAGATGGGGTTGTAAAGGAAGTAAATGCTAGGGTGTTTGGGAGAGGGGTGGGATTAAATTATGGGGAATCAAATTCAAAATGGGAATTGACACAGTTACTTTTTGCTGATGATACTGTGCTTATGGGAGATTCTAAAGAAAAATTGCAAAGGTTAGTGGATGAGTTTGGGAATGTGTGTAAAGGTAGAAAGTTGAAAGTGAACATAGAAAAGAGTAAGGTGATGAGGGTGTCAAATGATTTAGATAAAGAAAAATTGGATATCAAATTGGGGAGGAGGAGTATGGAAGAAGTGAATGTTTTCAGATACTTGGGAGTTGACGTGTCGGCGGATGGATTTATGAAGGATGAGGTTAATCATAGAATTGATGAGGGAAAAAAGGTGAGTGGTGCGTTGAGGTATATGTGGAGTCAAAAAACGTTATCTATGGAGGCAAAGAAGGGAATGTATGAAAGTATAGTAGTACCAACACTCTTATATGGGTGTGAAGCTTGGGTGGTAAATGCAGCAGCGAGGAGACGGTTGGAGGCAGCGGAGATGTCCTGTTTAAGGGCAATGTGTGGTGTAAATATTATGCAGAAAATTCGGAGTGTGGAAATTAGGAGAAGGTGTGGAGTTAATAAAAGTATTAGTCAGAGGGCAGAAGAGGGGTTGTTGAGGTGGTTTGGTCATTTAGAGAGAATGGATCACAGTAGAATGACATGGAAAGCATATAAATCTATAGGGGAAGGAAGGCGGGGTAGGGGTCGTCCTCGAAAGGGTTGGAGAGAGGGGGTAAAGGAGGTTTTGTGGGTAAGGGGCTTGGACTTCCAGCAAGCGTGCGTGAGCGTGTTAGATAGGAGTGAATGGAGACGAATGGTACTTGGGACCTGACGATCTGTTGGAGTGTGAGCAGGGTAATATTTAGTGAAGGGATTCAGGGAAACCGGTTATTTTCATATAGTCGGACTTGAGTCCTGGAAATGGGAAGTACAATGCCTGCACTTTAAAGGAGGGGTTTGGGATATTGGCAGTTTGGAGGGATATGTTGTGTATCTTTATATGTTTATGCTTCTAGACTGTTGTATTCTGAGCACCTCTGCAAAAACAGTGATAATGTGCGAGTGTGGTGAAAGTGTTGAATGATGATGAAAGTATTTTCTTTTTGGGGATTTTCTTTCTTTTTTGGGTCACCCTGCCTCGGTGGGAGACGGCCGACTTGTTGAAAAAAAAAAAAAAAAAAAAAAAAAAATTATTTTTTTTTAGTCCTTTGACTGGACAGCTCCTACATATTGCACATGGAAATACCTTGACTTAACAGCCCTTATAAATATATGGCTTTGTGATTCATCCATAGCTTCAGATATTTTGATAATCATGTATCTTTTAAAGGTTGAATGTGAAGATGATATAGTACTAGTGTATTGAAGGGAGAACTGACTTGTACCTGCCCCTGATTAGAAAAGTGTGAATCAGGATGCAAGCTTCAGCGATATGAAGAATAACAGTCACAATACACTGGCTAGAACAACTCATTATTTACCTGTCTCCAGACAGTGTTTTGGAGCAGTACAGACCAAAGCATTGTATGAAGTTTCCTTTCAAAAAACAGGTTTATAATGAATTAAAGTGGTGTAAATTATTATTATAATCATAAATAAGCACTAAACCCACAGGGGTCATACAGCGCTGAAAGTGGTGTAAAAATAGTAAAGCAAATGTTGCCTAGAGCATCTGTTCATTCAGTTATTAGTCAACAGTGACCAAAGTGCAAGGGTTAGATATTTTGGAAGTGTTAAAAAAGCCACCATGACAGGCACAGCCAGATATAAGATACTGGTCAAAGGATTAAAACTCTTATTCATTAAATGTTAAACAGTCACAAAAAAAGGTAGTTTACAATATATATTTTAAACTTTGGTTAAGAGACTATGTATTCTTAAAGTTATGGTTTTCAGTGCTGTGACAGAAGTAAAATTAATCCCAATAAGCTGCAAGAACCAGTATGAGTACAGTAGTGTATAGTGAAAGTTGGTGGATGTGTAACTTTTATGTCGAAAAACTAGCTCTGTTAATTAATAAATGAGTACCAATTCCATAGCATGTAGATGGGAATAGTGTTATAAACAGATTATTATTATTATTATCATCATCATAAATAAGCACTAAACCCACAAGGATTATACAATGTTTATGAACGGATATACTGTATGTATATTGTGTAGCTCTACTGTTAAAATAGTGGATTTTTTCCTTAGATTTTCATGGTTGGTTAGATCAGATAGACCATAAGTTTAGAATGCCTCTGGACCCAATTGATCCAAATTTTCAGTGGACTATCAAACAAAACTATAGTATAGTGATGTGTTCTACTGAACTACAGGACTAAGATTCTTTTAGGTGATAGGATATTGCATACTCTGTAATGTTGATGTTTTTAAATGTAAAAATTTCCTATGTCTAAGGAGATACCACTTCTCATATTGAGAAATGATGTTATAAAGGTATTTTCTCTTAAACTTTAAACTTTCTGATTAAAATTTAAGTTCTTGTTGTTATACTATAACTTGTTTAATTGAATAAAGCTTTTACATGAGGATGTAAGACATTTACATACTGTATGAGTTTTGGTGATACTGAAAATATGTAAAATAAACTTTTCATTCATTATTTACAGTGAGCTTGAATTACTGTAGTTCAAAGCAAGTTTTCAGACCTTTGAATATGATCAAATTTATACAGAAAGTATAAGGTACAGGTACAGTGGAACCTCAAATATTGAACTTTCTTCGGTCCAGAAGGCTGTTCGAGTGCCTTTACCGAATGAATTTATTCAAATCAGGAATAATGTAAATTAGATTAGTCCATTTCAGACCCTCAAAAATACACTTGTAAAAGCACTTACAAAAATACACTTACATAATTGGTCGTGTTGGGAGCAGTTCGATTTTTGAGGTTCCACTGTATCATGATTTTTAATAATTATCATTTTTACTTCTAGTAATATATATTATAGCTAGTCATTTATACTTTACATTACTGCAGTTTGTTAAAATTCATCTTCTTGTGTAAACAGATATAGATATGACTAAATATACCATTCTGTTTATGAAATTATGAATTATTTTTACTCCTCTAAAGTCATACATAGCTTTTTCCGACGATTATTATTATAATAATCAAAAAGAAACGCTAAACCACTTTTTCCAACGAATCCACCATAAACTGAAAATATCGTAAGTTGAATACGAATATGTGTTAAAAAAATAAATAGCCACTTTCAGTGAATAAGTGCAAAAAAAAAAAAGTACATACAGTGGACCCCCGCATAACGATCACCTCCGAATGCGACCAATTATGTAAGTGTATTTATGTAAGTGTGTTTGTATGTGTATGTTTGGGGGTCTGAAATGGACTAATCTACTTCACAATATTCCTTATGGGAACAAATTCGGTCAGTACTGGCACCTGAACATACTTCTGGAGTGAAAAAATATCGTTAACCGGGGGTCCACTGTATTATCCTTTTGAAAAGACCTTGTTTTTCTCCATTTTCCATTTACAGCTGTGTCTTTTTGTTCTGAATTTTTAGTACTGAAAAATATTCTTTATCTATTCTTTTGTATTATTTTATCACTTTATATACATATATATATATATATTTTTCAGTTGGCCAACAAGAGTATCTACTTTTAGTGTTTTGAGATTTTTATTTTTTACCTCATCTTGTTCAGAGCCATATAGTAGTTCAACTTTGGTCTGTTGATCTTGGCCACATTCCCCACTAACCCTTTCATACTCTAGCATCATCACTCTCATCTAACCTCCTCATATTCCCCCCTTTAGCACATCTCTTCCTGCAGTGCTGTATGACCTTTTCAGGTGTAGCAATTAATTTGATACTATCATCTTGACCACGTTTTGTATCTGTGGACACATAGTGCCACCGAATATCCCAATTTTTTCATGTGTTCTGTAAACAGCATTTTTTAGGGTTAGCTGCTGATTACTGTTAATCTATAGTTCAGTCTTCACACAAATATTCATAGCACAATAATTCATAAATTAGTGAATAAATGAGGTGATATAACAATACTGAAAAATAGAGACTTTATCTATAAAAATTACAAATGCACCTAATGTGTATTAATGTAATGTACATTTCTAAAAGACTCCCTGCTGTTAAATTTAGCCGAGATCATTTTTTAATCTCTAAAAAAATTATAGTTACATTTAGTTGAAAATATACATACAAAACAGTGAAGTATACACATTATGATCTGCAAGTAGATAACCTACACAAGAGCCTGACTCAGGTTGGCGGGGATGATTTTTGCTGTCAACTGGTCCTCAGTTGTTCAGTGGTTTATGCCCCACCTATGAAGGAAAACTGAGAAGTGTCTAGATGTTAGGTTACATTATGTATAAGGCAAACTAATAAATATTTTAATCATTTGTACCGCACATGGATGTTTTTTGAACAACTCAGGTGCTATATAACAAACTGCTAAGAATTTAATTCATTCCAAAGATTGAAATAATAACTGATGACTTTTTCCACTACTGTTCTGGTTTGGAGAAGCCAGCTGTGAAAGTAACCAGTTCAGTCTTTCGATTAGTGGACAAAGCACTAAGCCTCCTCCAATCCTTGAGCTGAATGACCAACATAGATTTAATGCTTCTCATAAATATAAATATAATGTGTTTCACCCACAGTGGCCTTCATCGTCACAAACACTGGGCTAACAAAGTCAGTCAAGATTTGCATTATACTGCATGTGTCTATTTTTACATTGTCAGTATTTTATGCCATTTATCATGATTCAATTTTGTTCCTTCACTACATAGATCAGTGGTAGTTTGGCTCACAGCTGAAAAGACCCTGGCACATTCTGGGCAGGGCAAAGCATATGGGCAAATCTCAATGACCACTGCTTCTGCTACTTAGAAATAAACAAATCTAAAATTCAGTTGATCTTTGGAGGATCTAATACCCTAATGGAAATAACCACACTGGTCCTCTATAATTTACAAGTTTAGTGCTAAGTTATGATTATAATAATGTTCTATGACAGCAGTGCTATATAGCCATGGTGGGTTTAGCACTTGGTTTTGGTTATAATAATCCTCTATGACAATTATACAGCATCCTCCATGACAACTAAACCACTCAATTCACCAATGTTCTCCATGACAATTACACAATCTGCTCCACCACTGTTCTTAACTACACACCCACTACTGGTCCTGGAATTTACCTGGAGAGAGTTCCGGGGGTCAACGCCCCAGCAGCCCGGTCTGTGACCAGGCCTCCTGGTGGATCAGAGCCTGATCAACCAGGCTGTTACTGCTGGCTGCACGCAATCCAACGTACGAGCCACAGCCCGGCTGTGGCTCCTGAGGCGCTACAGCAGCATATGGGCGACTAGCAAACTAAGAATAGCCTTCCGATACCTCGCTAAGGGCCTGTGTACGTCAGGCCCATATTAGAGTATGCAGCACCAGTCTGGAACCCACACCTGGTCAAGCATGTCAAAAACTTATAGAAAGTGCAAAGGTTTGTAACAAGACTAGCTGTATAGTCCTTGTGGCTTAGCGCTTCTTTTTGATTATAATAATAATGTAACAAGACTAGTCCCAGAGCTAGGGGTCGTGTCTTATGAGGAGAGGTTAAGGGAAATCGGCCTAACGAAACTGGAGGACAGGGGGAAGACATGATAAGGACATAAAATTCTGAGAGGAATTGACAAGGTTGATAGGGACAGAATGTTTCAGAGATAGGATACAGTAACAAGGGGTCACAATTGGAAATTGAAGACTCAGATGAGTCATAGGGATGTTAGGAAGTTGTCAGGAAGTCGAACAGTCTGGAAAGTGAGGTAATGGAGGCAGGAACCATACACAGCTTCAAGGTGTATGATAAGGCTCATGGAGCAGGGCTTAGTGGCGACAGGTGAAGAGGCTAGGGGGCCAGGAGCTGTGAATTAACCCCTGCAACCACAATTAGGTGAGTACAGCCTAATCCACCACTGTTCCTACATGACAAAACCAAGTACGTACATGTACAAGGTATACAGACCATAGCTGACATCAATGATATACTACTATATAGAAAGCCACTTGTTATGCAGAGCATTTCGGGTCAGTTTTGACCCAGAATGCGACCCATAACAGTCCACTAACACCCAGGTACCCATTTTACTGATGGGTGAACATAGACAACCGGTGTAAGGAAACACGTCCACTGTTTCCACCCCTTCGCCGGGAATCGAACCCGGACCTTCACCGTGTGAAGCGAGAGCTTTACCCGGAGTTTACCCGGAGAGAGTTCCGGGGGTCAACGCCCCCGCGGCCCGGTCTGTGACCAGGCCTCCTGGTGGATCAGAGCCTGATCAACCAGTCTGTTACTGCTGGCTGCACGCAAACCAACGTACGAGCCACAGCCCGGCTGGTCAGGAACCGACTTTAGGTGCCACCAGGCCGTGACAAAACCAACACGATTTGCACCATTATTCTTCTAAGGCTGCTGCTTCATTTCGTGGAATGTCACTGGTCTAACATGGCGTGGTAGTCTCGTAACACCGACGAGAAGGTTGGCATTCGTACATCCCATGACAGCACCAGCTCACAGTCCCTCACTTGCTGAGAGAGCGCCTGTTAGGGTAAAGTTATATTAAAGTTTTCTAAAGTTATAAGCTGTCCGTGAGGCTGAGTACACCCACAGTTATGATTTAAATATATTGCAAATCTTCAGGCACACTGTTAGGGCAGGGACTGACCTTCAACCTACTCCTGGTGGCTGGCATGTCGTGGCTGGGGTGACCTGACCTCCTGGCCAGCTCTATCTGCAGCCTCACCTCCTCTCGAGCCATCCTCACTGCAAGTTTTAATCAAATGTTGTGCAAATATATTTTGTTCTACGGTCTTAAGGGTACACAAGAGCACAAAAAAGTGCATTATACAGATATAACCTGTGATGTGATTTCCAAATGTAAAGTTACTAATGCTTCTTATTTCGATTATCTTGCTATAACTTTATAATTAATATATATACTAAGATTTCTATACCACCCATATGGTTCCTCTGATATTTTTCCGACACTAATTATATTGCCACCACTTTTTCATTTACTAAACCATTCTCCTATAAGGAGCTCTATGTCATCATTCGCAGTTGTTATAGGCTATTCATAAATTCAATTTCCCTCATCCCATCGACCTTGTATACAGCTTTGGCTATGTCATGTTTCTATTAGGCACAAAGAAGTGCTTTATTGGATCCCTGGACACGCTGATATTCAGGACAATGAACGTATAGACTCAGTCTTTCGGACAGCATTTCAGGACCTCCAGATTTCCCACAGGGGTGTTCCTTACTCGGTCCATTTTTCAGTGCTCTCACCACCACTGTGGTTTAGCGCTTCTTTTGATTATAATAATAATCTCATCATGACTGTAACCGCTAGCAACAACGTTGGTCTGCTAATATTTGGCCACCACAAAATGTTTTCCATTAATTACGTTTAGGATTTTGGCCATCCCTTTTTTTACCATTGTTGGGTTTGAGAGACTTAAGTCGCAGTTGCGTATTGGACAAGAGTGACTCACTCATGGATAACACATGGAGAAGCAACTGGCAACACTCTTTAAGGACTGTCAGGTCGTATGGTTCATTTAACATTTTTTTTTTTCAACAAACCGGCCGTCTTCCACTGAGGTAGGGTGATCCAAAAAAAGAAGAAACACTTTCACCATCATTCACTCAATAAGTTTCCTGGTAAAACGTCACTGTCTTAACAGTGTCCTGTCTAACAGACTGCACGCAGAGGATCCACTTTCAACGTTTAAACAGCCTCTCCTTGCAGAGAGTCCCACCTTTGATGTAGATGCTCTCTTTGACTAACCTATGACACCAACTTTGATTTCAGTTTTATTTGCACTAACCGTCCCACTAATTCCAAACTTTAATCACCATTACCTCTCGCTCAGTCTTGGCCTTTGCACGTCCCTCTCCGCAGCGCTATATGCCCCTTACCGGTTTAGCGCTTAATTTGGTTATAATAATTAAGATAGTGGCGTTCGTTAAATAGTGATGAGTGGCTGTTATGGGAATTCAATGTCGTTTTAAACATGCAGAAGCACACGAAAAGCAATTTATGTGAAACTGGCTTCCATAACTGGAGAAGAGATTGACTTTGAGCCTAATGATCCTAGTATTACCTGGAGTTTACCTGGAGAGAATTCCGGGGGTCAACGCCCCCGCGGCCCGGTCTGTGACCAGGCCTCCTGGTGGATCAGAGCCTGATCAACCAGGCTGTTGCTGCTGGCTGCACGCAAACCAACGTACGAGCCACAGCCCGGCTGGTCAGGAACCGACTTTAGGTGCTTGTCCAGTGCCAGCTTGAAGACTGACAGGGGTCTGTTGGTAATCCCCCTTATGTATGCTGGGAGGCAGTTGAACAGTCTAGGGCCCCTGACACTTATTGTATGGTCACTTAACGTGCTAGTGACACCCCTGCTTTTCATTGGGGGGATGTTGCATCGTCTGCCAAGTCTTTTGCTTTCGTAGTGAGTGATTTTCGTGTGCAAGTTCGATACTAGTCCCTCTAGGATTTTCCAGGTGTATATAATCATGTATCTCTCCCACCTGCGTTCCAGGGAATACAGGTTTAGGAACCTCAAGCGCTCCCAGTAATTGAGGTGTTTTATCTCCGTTATGCGCGCCGTGAAGGTTCTCTGTACATTTTCTAGGTCAGCAATTTCACCTGCCTTGAAAGGTGCTGTTAGTGTGCAGCAATATTCCAGCCTAGATAGAACAAGTGACCTGAAGAGTGTCATCATGGGCTTGGCCTCCCTAGTTTTGAAGGTTCTCATTATCTATCCTGTCATTTTTCTAGCAGATGCGATTGATACAATGTTATGGTCCTTGAAGGTGAGATCCTCCGACATGATCACTCCCAGGTCTTTGACGTTGGTGTTTCGCTCTATTTTGTGGCCAGAATTTGTTTTGTACTCTGATGAAGATTTAATTTCCTCGTTTTTACCATATCTGAGTAATTGAAATTTCTCACCGTTGAACTTCATATTGTTTTCTGCAGCCCACTGAAAGATTTGGTTGATGTCCGCCTGGAGCCTTGCGGTGTCTGCAATGGAAGACACTGTCATGCAGATTCGGGTGTCATCTGCAAAGGAAGACACGGTGCTGTGGCTGACATCCTTGTCTATGTCAGATATGAGGATGAGGAACAAGATGGGAGCAAGTACTGTGCCTTGTGGAACAGAGCTTTTCACCGTAGCTGCCTCGGACTTTACTCTGTTGACTACTACTCTCTGTGTTCTGTTAGTGAGGAAATTATAGATCCATCGACCGACTTTTCCTGTTATTCCTTTAGCACGCATTTTGTGCGCTATTACGCCATGGTCACACTTGTCGAAGGCTTTAGTATGTGAGCATATTGACCCTAGTATGTGAGCATACTGACCCTAGTATGTGAGCATATTGACCTTAGTATAAGAGCATACTGACCCTAGTATGTAAACAGATTGACCTTAGTATGTGAGCATATTGACCGACCTGTAAGTCTGGTAAGCGGGGCCTCCAAGACCCTCACCACTCCCATTACCAAGTCAGCGATGGCGGCCAATGTAGTTATCTCCGTGTCACTCATCTCTGCAGAAACAGTAAAATAAGTTATACATATGTATATGTAGAGAGAGAGAATGTCTGTCTACATGTCTTATGATGTATTGCTATGCTACATGATGTTACACCTATAATGACTTTATCTAAGAAATATTTTTTTCATTATAGTTAAATTTTGCACACTAGCTCCTCTTCGAAATGTTGGTAACGTACCCTTAAGCTCCTTGTTGACAATGGTTTTGAGGGTCGAAACGTGTAGCTGGAGGAGGACATGATGTGTAGGGTGAAGACCAGCTTGTAAATGTTCTGCTAGGGCTGTTAGGGCGCCTGCATCATTTGGAGATAACCCATGCAAACTCTTACCAACCTTTGCGCCAAAAGCTGCAACCTGTTCACAAAAAAAAAAAAATTACTAGTTGACCAATTTAAAAAAAAAAGGTCAACTGTCGCTGCAAAAATTTGTTCCCTGTGCCTCTTAAGGAGGTTCCTTGATGCCGGTGATGGGCTTTTACTCCAATAAACTACACTCATTCTTCCCTCCTTGAATCGAACCTAATTGCCTCCCATTTAATAGGCCCTGTATAACCCTTACAGGTTTAGTGCTTCTCTTGATGAAAATATATAACTCGCACCAAAACCTAATAAAAGTGACCAAAAAATAGTTCTTTAATGTACTGAAATGGTGTGGTTTTGTAATTTAAGTTTAAGACATGACAGCTCCTGTTACATTTCTACATTAAATATCACCACTATCGGTTTTTTCTTATGGAATTACTGTTAATATATTTGGTGTTGAGGAAATCTACGGGTTTAACGCACCCCATTAATATAACTATATATTTCAACTGTTTTTTTAATATGTTATCAATACGATTAGCGTAACAATGTCAGAATTAAATCGAATCGAAGAAGACGACGAGAGTTGTCGTGAGATGGGAAGGAAGAAGGATAAGGAAGGATGGAAATACTGGAAAAGGATGGGAAGGAGGGAAAGAGGAGGAATCAAGGCAAGTGGCCCAACCACTTTGGGACATGTGGTACCGAAGTACTGGAGGCGTAGATGGAGAGGCTTGGATGATGTGGGTACTTGACTCACTAGGAGAGGATGGCGAAGGCAGCGGCAGGAGCTGAGAGTGTCAGTAGGCAGCAAGCAGGACGAGTTTTATTGGTGGTGGTCGGCTTGAGGTGTGTTAGAGTCTGGAACTTCAGTGTTGGCATGGTCAATGTCAGAATTAAAGAAATACAAAAACGACATTTAAGTGCTGTCGATAGATGACGGTGGGCTAAAGAGGACAGAGATATTTGAGATATTAGCATGAAGTTGATAATAAGAATGATTATAGATAAATGAAAATGTGTATAACTTGGATGTTGTAGAGAAAACATTACCTCCTTGGCAGGGGCAGTGTGTGGGCATCCTGAGTGGCATACCCAGTCTGCTGTAGGGTCGAGAGGAGCAGAAGAGACGAGGGTTCCACCACACCTTGGGCACAGCGGAGACCCCAGGAAGGTACCCAACTCGGTTGGGTCCTGGCACCGTCTGCAGGTGCAGGTGAACTGCTTCGACACACGCAAATGATCCTGACGTAGCATGGTGGCCCACTGGGGGTCAGTGTAGCAGGTGGTGAGAATGTCTCCCTCAGAGATGTTTTCCACGGCTCTGAGTACCAGGTAACCGTGTTTGGTAAACCACTGTTGGGTGTTGGCGCGGCAGTCGTGGGTCAGCAGGGATGCCATGGGATAGAGGCCATGGACCCTGGTGCCCCACCCCAGTGGCACCTCGAAGCCATTAGTATCCCAGACGGAACATACCCAGTGAACCAGCTCAAGGTCGCTGGCTGCACCCAGTGTGTTAACCACAACATCAACGATATTCTTCTGGTTGACTCGGTAACGCTGCGACTCTTTATCCGTATTAGCTTGAAGTGTCAGAATAAGTTTCCTGGTTAAGTCACTATGATTCATGGCGAGGATAGTCCGTACTGCTGGCTGCACTGTATACTGGCGTAACACCTGTAGGCGCCTCTGCTGACGGGAGGTTGTCTGCACCTGCTGCAGCAATACCTGCGCCTGGGCCCGTTGCTCGCAGGGCATGGCAGCCAGGTGTTCCCACATCACTCTCTCCTCCTGTTGTCTCTCCTCCTCAGATGGGTCCGCCAGTCCCAAGCGTCTCAGCACTACACACTCCTCCCGGTGAGCCTCTGTTAAACATTCTGGACCACAAAGAAAAAAGCCGCAGGAAGGGCAGGTAAAAGTTTCAGCCCTTCTAAAGCAGGAGGAGCAGTAGGGCGAAGACTTGGCCCTGAGAGCCAACAACAGTGGAGGTTCTACCAGCAGGACCTCCCCTGCCTTCATGCCTCTTGCAGCTAGCAGATGCCGACCATAAACAGGGTTCACCCCCACCTTCAGGACACCTGCCAAGCCCCCGCCCACCTGTAGGGTCGTCTCCCACAGCACTCCCTCACGCCACTCCTGTGTCTTAGCTAGCAAGTCCTCGTGTGAGAGAGCCATGTTTGTGGCCCAGGGTGGAGGGCTGGTCAGCCAGGCGGGATTGTAAGGTACGAGATTTACCATGTATTCCTCCAGCACCTTCACGCCCTCCACTCTACTCACTCCATCCTCCACGCTCCTAACAGTGTTTTCCGAACCTGGCGTTGGAGTTGTCTGTTTAACAGTAGACATTTTTTTTTCTAAAAAATAACATCACATAATTAAAGAAAAATGAATCTTCACAATCACCACTTATTATAAGTCTCCTCTCCCCCGAGAGGTAAGGAACTTATGATTGTTTCCGTCAATGTACATAACTAAATTTACTTCACATTGTACTCACTTTTTGTCTTATTTGAATTAGCCTTTTTGCGTGATGTTTTGCCGTACAAAATGGTACCTAAAATCTTCACGTAAGAGTACCTTTTCCCAACTTAAGGAAACAAAGTTATTGTATAGTAACTATACCCAGAGTGGGATACTTGACGATATTCTCATATCTACCAGTTTTCCAGCTCAAGCTGATAGATTTCATTACCTCAAGTGCCAGCCCATTCTGTGTGATGGAATACGAGAAACAAAAACATGCATCATATCCTTGATAAATTAGACACATGTGCAACTCTTGAGTATCTTTATTGAGGAAACGTTTCGCCACAGTGGCTTCATCAGTCCATACAAAGGAGAAACGTGAAGAACAGGAGGAGAATGAGGTAATCAGTCCCTCAACCTTGAGTCGATGTGGTCAGTCCATCAATCTTGAATAGAATCATTCTCATCCTGTTCTTCACGTTTCTCCCTTGTATGGGCTAATGAAGCCGCCACTGTGTGGCGAAACGTTTCCTCAACAAAGATACTCAAGAGCTGCACATGTGTCTAATTTATCAACGTGTAGGTTCTCTGAACCATTCATCTAGCATCATATCCTGCTGGAAATATTATCTTTATTTCTACAAGTACATGTATAAGGTATACAGGCCTAGCTGACATCAGTGACATACTACTGTATAGCAAGCCCCTTGTTATGCAGAGCATTTTGGCAAATTAGATCAGTTTTGTCCCAGGATGTGACTCACACCAGTCGACTAACACCCAGGTACCCATTTTACTGATGGGTGAACAGGGACAGCAGGTATCTTATGGAAACACGTCCTAATTTTTTCGGTCGTACCGAGGGATCGATCCCATTACCTGTGTGTGATCTGAGTGCACTAGCTATCGAGCTAGAAGAAATTCGCACATGGTGGTGTATCTAATCATGGTAAGTGTTTAAAAAAAAGGAAAGCTGTCGTGAACGAACATCAACTGGTTATTAAAAGATCAAGGTGTGTTCAGGTCAAACATCAAGGTGTATTCAGAGCAAACATCAATGTGTATTCAGGACAAACATCAAGGTGTGTTCAGGGCAAATATCAAGGTGTGTTCAGGGCAGATATCAAGGTGTATTCAAGGCAAACATCAAGGTGCATTCAAGGCAAACATCAAGGTGTATTCAGGGCAAACATCAAGGTGTTCAGGACAATCAACAGGGTGTGTTCATGTCAAAAATCAAGGTGTGTTGATGTCAAACATCAGTATGTGTTGAGGTCAAACATCGGTAATGTTGATGTCAAACATCAGTAGATGTTGATGTCAAACATCAGTAGGTGTTGATGTCAAACATCAGTAGGTGTTGATGTCAAACAGTCACATTCTGCATCTATCAGATTTCTTTGAAACATTCTACTTACCAAATTCCCACCACTATTTTGCACTAATGTTTCAGAAGGAAATGTTACGAATATGAAATCTTTTCTTCACAAAAAAAAAATAATAATGTATAGCCTAATTTGGCTTAAAAACAAATATCTGTTTTCGCTCGTCCCCACTTGCGAGTTTAGGACAATTTTGCTCTTGATGACGCGTTTGTAGCCTCGTTCTGTCTAACACAGCTGTGGCCTCGTTCTTATTAAAAATATATATTTTTATTTTCTCTCTTTACTGTTCTGGGTCTATGTTTGTGTGAGAGAGAGAGAGAGCACCTGAGTCAGTCGCTACTAGAGTCAGGGGGCCACTAATGCACTCTACAAACTAATAGCCTGACACACCTTGGTGGCTCAGGTTATTTTTAGTGCTTAAGATATTTTTAACTGTTTCCTGTAGGCACAGTACTTCCGGTGGACGCCCTATTATTTAGCGTAGAGAAGCCAACATTCCTAAGGGAAATAATGCAAGGCGAATTTCCCAGCTTTTATGTTTAAAATATGAAGAATTAATTAATGTATCGATATTTCTTACATTCTTCCAGTCTTATTTGATCAATGGAATCCTTCGTTTGATCAATGAATTCCTTCATTTGAGACACGTAACACATGGGAATCTTTATTAAGAACATAATAATGATTCCCATATGTTGCATAAGTGTCTCGATCTTCAACTTGTTGGTTTTTTAAACCATTAATCACTCGCGACTATTCTTTCTTTCCAACTCTTGAAACCCAGTATTTCTATAAGTTTTTCTAGCATATATATCATCCAGTACCTACAGGTTATATCATCTTCCAGTATACATTCGCAACTTGTAATATCTTTATGTAGCACTATAACCTACAGGTTATAGTGCCTTCCAGTATCTGTGGATTACAATATAATTAGTATTACTAGAGATTAGACTAGTAAATATCTTCCAGTATTAACAGGTTGTTAGAATATATATTCCAGTACCTACATGTTATTTAAGAATATATCTTCCAGTACCTACTGGTTATACTAGCATATATCTTCCAGTCTTTACAGTTATACTAGCATCCGTTTTCTAGTATCTACTGGCTATACCAGCGTATAACCTGTAGATACTAGAGGCGAATATTCTTGGTTATAAACGGAAACCTTGGAGGAAGCAAAACGTTTCGCCACAAGGGTTAATGGACTGAATATATCGACTCAGCCTGGAGTCGATAAGTTCAGTCCGTCAACCATTTAAAGGCACTCCTCTCTGAGATACCTAATTGAACTATGTACACACGTTAACAATAAACTTTATTCTTGTAAATTTAAAGATTTTACAGACGCTGCTTCAAGACTGATTAACAAACCCGCATTTGTATCAGTCATTCAATACTCCGCATTTCACGGGTACACTCCAGAAGTCATGATTCGTATTGACAATTTAGCATATCTCTTGTCCAGGACATGCCTTTCACAGGACGAGTGTGTCTTTTTCACAAAGGTATTTTGTCCCCTATATGACTTCGGACAAAACTGAAGTTTTCTTCCACATTGGCATTATTCTGAGTAGTAAACTAGTGTAGCTATTTTCAGTGCTAGCTAAGTGGGCAGAGTCAGTAGCTAGGTGGCAAGGAAACTTAGGTGGACAAGGACAATAGCTAGGTGGGCAAAGTCAGTAGCTAGGTGGACAAGGACAATAGCTAGGTGGACGAGGAAAGTAACTAGGTGGGCAAGGGCAGCAGCTAGGTGGACGAGGGAAGTAACTAGGTGAGCAAGGGCAGTAGCTAGGTGGACGAGGGAAGTAACTAGGTGAGCAAGGGCAGTAGCTAGGTGGACGAGGAAAGTAACTAGGTGGGCAAGGGCAGTAGCTAGGTGGACGAGGGAAGTAACTAGGTGGGCAAGGGCAGTAGCTAGGTGGACGAGGCAAGTAACTAGGTGGGCAAGGGTAGTAGCTAGGTGGACGAGTGAAGTAACTAGGTGGGGAAGGGCAGTAGCTAGGTGGACGAGGGAAGTAACTAGGTGAGCAAGGGCAGTAGCTAGGTGGACGAGGGAAGTAACTAGGTGGGCAAGGGCAGTAGCTAGGTGGACGAGGGAAGTAACTAGGTGGGCAAGGGCAGTAGCTAGGTGGACGAGGCAAGTAACTAGGTGGGCAAGGGTAGTAGCTAGGTGGACGAGTGAAGTAACTAGGTGGGCAAGGGCAGTAGCTAGGTGGACGAGGGAAGTAACTTGGTGAGCAAGGGCAGTAGCTAGGTGGACGAGGGAAGTAACTAGGTGAGCAAGGGCAGTAGCTAGGTGGACGAGGGAAGTAACTAGGTGAGCAAGGGCAGTAGCTAGGTGGACGAGGAAAGTAACTAGGTGGGCAAGGGCAGTAGCTAGGTGGACGAGGGAAGTAACTAGGTGGGGAAAGGCACTAGCTAGGTGGACGAGGCAAGTAACTAGGTGGACAAGGGCAGTAGCTAGGTGGACGAGGGAAGTAACTAGGTGAGCAAGGGTAGTAGCTAGGTGGACGAGTGAAGTAACTAGGTGGGCAAGGGCAGTAGCTAGGTGGACGAGGGAAGTAACTAGGTGAGCAAGGGCAGTAGCTAGGTGGACGAGGCAAGTAACTATGTGAGCAAGGGCAGTAGCTAGGTGGACGAGGGAAGTAGCTAGGTGAGCAAGGGCAGTAGCTAGGTGGACGAGGAAAGTAACTAGGTGGGCAAAGGCAGTAGCTAGGTGGACGAGGGAAGTAACTAGGTGGGCAAGGGCAGTAGCTAGGTGGACGAGGCAAGTAACTAGGTGGGCAAGGGTAGTAGCTAGGTGGACGAGTGAAGTAACTAGGTGGGCAAGGGCAGTAGCTAGGTGGACGAGGGAAGTAACTAGGTGGGCAAGGGTAGTTGCTAGGTGGGCGAGGGAAGTAACTAGGTGAGCAAGGGCAGTAACTAGGTGGACGAGGGAAGTAACTAGGTGGGCATGGGTAGTAGCTAGGTGGATGAGGAGAGTAACTAGGTGGGGAAGGGCAGTAGCTAGGTGGACGAGGGAAGTAACTAGGTGGACAAGGACAATAGCTAGGTGGACGAGGGAAGTAACTAAGTGGGCATGGGTAGTAGCTAGGTGGATGAGGAAAGTAACTAGGTGGGCAAGGGCAGTAGCTAGGTGGACGAGGACATTAACTAGGTGGGCAAGGGTAGTAGCTAGGTGGACGAGGGAAGTAACTAGGTGGGCAAGGGCAGTAGCTAGGTGGACGAGGGAAGTAACTAGGTGGGCAAGGGCAGTAGCTAGGTGGACGAGGGAAGTAACTAGGTGGGCAAGGGCAGTAGCTAGGTGGACGAGGGAAGTAACTAGGTGGGCAAGGGCAGTAGCTAGGTGGACGAGGCAAGTAACTAGGTGGACAAGGGCAGTAGCTAGGTGGACGAGGGAAGTAACTAGGTGAGCAAGGGTAGTAGCTAGGTGGACGAGTGAAGTAACTAGGTGGGCAAGGGCAGTAGCTAGGTGGACGAGGGAAGTAACTAGGTGAGCAAGGGTAGTAGCTAGGTGGACGAGTGAAGTAACTAGGTGGGCAAGGGCAGTAGCTAGGTGGACGAGGGAAGTAACTAGGTGAGCAAGGGCAGTAGCTAGGTGGACGAGGCAAGTAACTATGTGAGCAAGGGCAGTAGCTAGGTGGACGAGGGAAGTAGCTAGGTGAGCAAGGGCAGTAGCTAGGTGGACGAGGAAAGTAACTAGGTGGGCAAAGGCAGTAGCTAGGTGGACGAGGGAAGTAACTAGGTGGGCAAGGGCAGTAGCTAGGTGGACGAGGCAAGTAACTAGGTGGGCAAGGGTAGTAGCTAGGTGGACGAGTGAAGTAACTAGGTGGGCAAGGGCAGTAGCTAGGTGGACGAGGGAAGTAACTAGGTGGGCAAGGGTAGTTGCTAGGTGGGCGAGGGAAGTAACTAGGTGAGCAAGGGCAGTAACTAGGTGGACGAGGGAAGTAACTAGGTGGGCATGGGTAGTAGCTAGGTGGATGAGGAGAGTAACTAGGTGGGGAAGGGCAGTAGCTAGGTGGACGAGGGAAGTAACTAGGTGGACAAGGACAATAGCTAGGTGGACGAGGGAAGTAACTAAGTGGGCATGGGTAGTAGCTAGGTGGATGAGGAAAGTAACTAGGTGGGCAAGGGCAGTAGCTAGGTGGACGAGGACATTAACTAGGTGGGCAAGGGTAGTAGCTAGGTGGACGAGGGAAGTAACTAGGTGGGCAAGGGCAGTAGCTAGGTGGACGAGGGAAGTAACTAGGTGGGCAAGGGCAGTAGCTAGGTGGACGAGGGAAGTAACTAGGTGGGCAAGGGCAGTAGCTAGGTGGACGAGGGAAGTAACTAGGTGGGCAAGGGCAGTAGCTAGGTGGTACTAGCTGCTACTACCACTACTACTATTACTACTACTACTACTACTACTACCACTGCTGCTACTACCACTACTACTACTAATAATAATACTACTACTACTACCACTGCTGCTACTACTACTACTACTACTACTACTGCTACTACCACTGCTACTACTACTACTACTACTACTACTACTACTGCTACTACCACTGCTGCTACTACTACTACTGCTACTACTACTGCTGCTGCTGCTACTACTACTACTACTACTACTACTACCACTGCTACTACTACTACTACTATTACTACTACTACTATTACCACTGCTACTACTACTACTACTACCACTGCTGCTACTACTACTACTACTACCACTACCACTGTTACTACTACTACTACTGCTACTACCACGGCTACTACTACTACTGCTACTACCACTGCTGCTGCTGCTACTACTACTACTACTACTACTACTACTACTACTACTACTACTGCTACTACCACTGCTGCTACTACTACTACTACTACTACTACTACTACTACTGCTACTACCACTGCTGCTACTACTACTACTACTAATGCTACTACCGCTGCTACTACTACTACTACTACTACTACTACTGCTACTACCACTGCTACTACTACTACTACTATTGCTACTGCCACTGCTGCTACTACTACTACTACTACTGCTACTACCACTGCTGCTACTACTACTACTACTGCTACTACCACTGCTGCTGCTACTACTACTACTGCTACTACCACTGCTGCTACTACTACTACTACTGCTACTACCACTGCTGCTACTACTACTACTACTGCTACTACGACTGCTGCTACTACCACTACTACTACAGCCGAGCCTGGGAATCAAACCTGTGATATGTCAAGATACACTTAACTTAGATTTAAATAAGGGGAGAAGAAGAAACCAAGTATAAGTATTTTTCCTGAGGTCCAGATTGGTGTGTATATTTTTTAAGCATGTACAGTATACATGGAATTTATATAAAATAAATATTACAAGTGTGTAAAAAACACAAGCTTAATTTACATATTTATTGGAAATAAGTCACTTTGACTTTTTTGGGGAGTTATTCTAGTTAATTTTCGTATATGTTACTATGCATGATAGTTGCATCTATGTGGACCTGTACCTAAATAGGCCTACATAAAGGTTATTAGAATATATTTTTTGGGGCTCATCAGACCCATCTATTGCTTAGCTGGAGAACTACTTACAATTCCCTAAAATTCTAGCACGAAGAATTTTCCTTATAAATCCATGGGATACACATATTCTATATAATATTTTAAATACATAAAAACATTGTAAAACGCGTTAACTATCAAATTAAAATAGAGAGATAAATTAATGAAGGTGGAGTGAGGGAGGCAGCGGGCGCCGAGGAGACGTTATGGTAGACAGTTGTAAGAGAAGATAGTTGGTGGTAGTGCGCCTGCGTCTCTCTAACATTTAAATTCAAAGATCATACACAAGGTGCTCCTCTATTTGTGGTGGTTGGTGTTGAGTCTCAGCTCCTGGTCCCTTCTGTGGTGTTGTTACTGATGTACTCTGTGCTTCACTGGTGAGTTTCTTTAGGTATAAGTACACATAAGTACAATTTTATATAGTAATATATTGTTTTCATTCTAATGGAATATCCTGATTACAAGAATGTGTTTTGATTCTTAATATTTTGCTTGCTTCCTTTTCTTCAAGTGTTTTCAGTGCTTCTGGATTGTTTTACTGGTGGGAGAGAAATATACGAGTTTTGAAACTGGTGTCACTGGATATATACACTGAGAGGTGTATTTCAGCCTATATATACTGAAATTTTACCTGAAGTCCTATTTTAGGGTTTAAAATTCTTGTCTGGTGAAAATGGGTTACATGAAGCCTTAATAACCCCAGTCTAGTTGATGAACTTTTTAGGTTATCCTTGATAATCCCCTCAAGGAAGGTTCCTTGATGCTGGTGAGGGGCTCTTGATTTAGGGAATTGGATCTGTGCTCCAGTTCCCCAAATTAAGCCTGAATGCCTTCCACATCCCCCCCCCAGGCGCTGTATAATCCTCCGGGTTTAGCGCTTCCCCCTTGATTGTAATAATAATAATCCTCCCCCCCCACACACGTGCACTGTATAGTCCTACGGGTTTAGCGCTCCCATGATTATAATCTAGGTAATTAACACTTGATTATATTTGTGTGTATCTGTGCCTAAATTAACTTAATTGTTTACTTAACCCCCATTAAATAACCTGCCACCTGTATAAGCCCTACAGTAGGCCTAACTAAATTCGAATTCACTGTTCTATTCTTAATGTTTGTGTTTTAAATAGAAATGTCCCATAAGGGAGACCTTAATGCCAGTGAAGCTCTCTTGATCCAAGGTATTGGACCTATTTTTCCCTAAGATAGCTTGCTTGTATTTTAATAAATGATCCAATAAGATCATAAAGGAGCACTGCAGGAGGCCTACTGGCCTATGCTAGGCAGGTCCAAGTCAATGGCTGAGTTCTGACAAGTACATATACTAAATATCTTTTTCTTTTTCTGTTGGTTTTCCTGTTTCCTTAAACCTCATAGCTCAGTGGTGTAAGTTTGAGACAGGTACATGCAAGTACAATTATCTTGCATAGTGTAAATTACCTAGGATAACCCCCAAAAAAGTGACTCGTTTTCATTGCGGTCTTTGTAATATCTTATTTAAACCTTAAAAATTAAAACCAGTAACTCGGCTGTGTGAAAAATGTTAAAATAAAAGGAGGTATCTGATAGTAGTCAAGTTTAAATCACCAGTGACAATTATCCGAAATGCATGTGCATGCTAGTGGCTTTCTTTTGTACTTAATGATTTATGTATTACGTGTAAACTGCAATTTTATACCGCACAAAAAAAAATTTGTTTATCCAGGCAGCAAGTTTGGCAACCTACAAGTTATCCATCAGTTTCGGTTATGCTGGGTTCGTGTATTTTTAGGATTAGTTTTTTTTTTTTTTTTTACACAGGGTTTGACAAGGTTAAGGATCCCTAGCTTTATTGACAAGCTATTTACAGGTTAAGTGCTTATCAATAATTAGCAAATTTATGTATGGGAGAACATTTTACTAATAGGGAAAGATCTGATTCTGACCAACTAATTTTGGATTGCCTGCGATAACAATTTCTTAATTATATAATTTAAGTGATTTATATTCCTTTGAGGATATGGGGGATGGGGACGCCTTGATGCCAGTGAAGGGCTCTTGATGCAAGGATTTGGAGCTTCCCTCTTGGATCAAATATGATTTAAATTTTCTTTGTGGACATCAACCAAATCTTTCAGTGGGCTGCAGAAAACAATATGAAGTTCAACGATGAGAAATTTCAATTACTCAGATATGGTAAACACGAGGAAATTAAATCTTCATCAGAGTACAAAACAAATTCTGGCCGCAAAATAGAGCGAAACACCAACGTCAAAGACCTGGGAGTGATCATGTCGGAGGATCTCACCTTCAAGGACCATAACATTGTATCAATCGCATCTGCTAGAAAAATGACAGGATGGATAATGAGAACCTTCAAAACTAGGGAGGCCAAGCCCATGATGACACTCTTCAGGTCACTTGTTCTATCTAGGCCGGAATATTGCTGCACACTAACAGCACCTTTCAAGGCAGGTGAAATTGCCGACCTAGAAAATGTACAGAGAACTTTCACGGCGCGCATAACGGAGATAAAACACCTCAATTATTGGGAGCGCTTGAGGTTCCTAAACCTGTATTCCCTGGAACGCAGGAGGGAGAGATACATGATTATATACACCTGGAAAATCCTAGAGGGACTAGTACCGAACTTGCACACGAAAATCACTCACTACGAAAGCAAAAGACTTGGCAGACGATGCACCATCCCCCCAATGAAAAGCAGGGGTGTCACTAGCACGTTAAGAGACCATACAATAAGTGTCAGGGGCCCTAGACTGTTCAACTGCCTCCCAGCACACATAAGGGGGATTACCAACAGACCCCTGGCAGTCTTCAAGCTGGCACTGGACAAGCACCGAAAGTCGGTTCCGGATCAGCCGGGCTGTGGCTCGTACGTTGGTTTGCGTGCAGCCAGCAGCAACAGCCTGGTTGATCAGGCTCTGATCCACCAGGAGGCCTGGTCACAGACCGGGCCGCGGGGGCGTTGACCCCCGGAACTCTCCAGGTAAACTTCAGGACCCTTGAAATTAGTGCTTTCCAGTAAATATGTATACTGTACAGTATACCCTCAATATACTGAATTTTTATGTAATAGGTTATACATTATAACAAATTTGTGTATACTATTTTAGGTGGTACAGTGTAAAGGAGATTGTAAATTGCTGTTTTTTTTTTTTTCTCTCTCCTTTCTGTTTAACATTGATTTAATGGATACTAGGACAGTCCTCCTGTATTAGTATTATGCATTCCCATGTGCAAATTTCAAATGTAATTGCCTTGCATAACCCTAGGTTAATGAGTGAAGTTTAAATGAACACCAATTTGAGCTGATTAAAAAAAGATAAAGGAAAGAAATAGTTATCCAAGATGGTGAGATTTAACCTTGACATGGGTGCAGAGTAACATGAAGACCAGGACAAACTATAAAAATAAAAAATATGGTGTTCTGTGATTTTGGTAGGCAATGCTCTCGCCTCACACAGTTCATGGTTCAATCCCTGGCCAGGTGGAAATGTTGGGCATGTTGGCCCTGTTCACCTAACATTAAGTAGGTACCTGGGTGTTAACTGACTGGTGTAGGTTGCATCAACTGAACCATGAGAGTTATGACCTAAATTCAGTATTGTACCAGGGAGAGTGAAAGAGATTTTGCAGTATCTACTGTATACCTGCAGGGAGTTTCAGGGGTCAACGCACCCATGGCCCGGTCCATGACCAGGCCTCCTTGTGGATCAGGGCCTGATCAACCAGGCTGTTACTGCTGGCCATGCGTAAACTGGCATACGAACCACAGCCTGGCTGGTCGGGTACTGACTTTAGGTGCCAGTCTAGCCCCTTGAAGACAGCCAGGGGTCTGTTGGTAATTCCACTTATGTATGCTGGGAGGCAGTTGAGCAGTCTTGTAGCCAGGCATTAAATAGTTACCATTATATAGCCATAAGACTAATAATTTACCTAGTTATATTAGATGCCAGTAATATTCTAAATTTAAGCCTAAAGCTTAGGAGTACCAGATTTATGAAGCTGTGGGAAAGGGAGCCATGAACTTTTTGTATTTTTAACATTGTTGAACTAGGCGTAACCAACTTAAACTGAAATATTAATTTTAACAAGTCGTCGTTTCCTGTAATTTAATTTTTTATTCGCTGATAGCATGCATAAGTGCTTAAATACTGTCTCTCTGAAATGGAGTAAATCACTCTTTGGCTTTGTTGGTTTATACTCTTTTTTTTTAAATCTGAATGCATTATCAGTGCACACCGTAATGTGCTTAGTTATTCCTACATATAAGAGCAGGCAATAAAATCTAACTACTCTACCCCCAGTGCAAAGTAGGGGTACCACTGGTATACTAAGAGAAAACATAATAATTGTCTGGGGCCCAAGACTGTTCAACAGCCTCCCACCAACCATAAGGGGAATTAACAGTAGGCCCCTGGTTGTCTTCAAGAGGGAGCTGGACAGATTGCTAAAGTCAATACCTGATCAGCCGGGCTGTGTTCATATGTTGGACTACCTGCGGCCAGCAGTAACAGCCTCGTTGATCAGGCCCTGATCCACCACGAGGCCTGGTCGTGGACCGGGCCGTGGGGGGCGTTGATGCCTGGAATGCTCTCCAGGTAGACTATACTGTATTAAAAAAAATTTTTTTACTTTCAGTTAAACATGGATGAAAATTGTCAACCTGATATGAACTCTGAGTCCCCTCAAGGACAACAAAATACTTCAGTAAAAGAACAGTCACTTTATACTACGCCAGTTTCAAGCCATCGCTCTCCTTTTAAGGACATAGCTAATAATCCTCTAGAGGTTCGGACAGTCAAGGCAGACAAGGTAATGTTTATAATTTATTTTTTTAGTATATTTTTATATAGTATATAAAAATTTACTAATTGCTTTAGTGTAACAGTGTATATATTAGCATTTATATTTCCAAAGACCCTGTCATACGCCTTTTCCAAATCCATAAATGCCACAAAGACCTCTTTAGCCTTATCTAAATACTGTTCACTTATATGTTTCACTGTAAACACCTGGTCCACACACCCCCTACCTTTCCTAAAGCCTCCTTGTTCATCTGCTATCCTATTCTCCGTCTTAATCTTAATTCTTTCAATTATAACTCTACCATACACTTTACCAGGTACACTCAACAGACTTATCCCCCTATAATTTTTGCACTCTCTTTTATCCCCTTTGCCTTTATACAAAGGAACTATGCATGCTCTCTGCCAATCCCTAGGTACCTTACCCTCTTCCATACATTTATTAAATAATTGCACCAACCACTCCAAAACTATATCCCCACCTGCTTTTAACATTTCTATCTTTATCCCATCAATCCCGGCTGCCTTACCCCCTTTCATTTTACCTACTGCCTCACGAACTTCCCCCACACTCACAACTGGCTCTTCCTCACTCCTACAAGATGTTATTCCTCCTTGCCCTATACACGAAATCACAGCTTCCCTATCTTCATCAACATTTAACAATTCCTCAAAATATTCCTTCCATCTTCCCAATACCTCTAACTCTCCATTTAATAACTCTCCTCTCCTATTTTTAACTGACAAATCCATTTGTTCTCTAGGGGGGCAATGTGGCAGATGTTGCAAGTGTATGGTGTAGGAGGTAGGTTACTGAAAGCAGGGAAGAGTTTTTACGAGGATAGTGAGGCTCAAGTTAGAGTATGTAGGAAAGAGGGAAATTTTTTCCCAGTAAAAGTAGGCCTTAGACAAGGATGTGTGATGTCACCGTGGTTGTTTAATATATTTATAGATGGGGTTGTAAGAGAAGTAAATGCGAGGGTCTTGGCAAGAGGCGTGGAGTTAAAAGATAAAGAATCATACACAAAGTGGGAGTTGTCACAGCTGCTCTTTGCTGATGACACTGTGCTCTTGGGAGATTCTGAAGAGAAGTTGCAGAGATTGGTGGATGAATTTGGTAGGGTGTGCAAAAGAAGAAAATTAAAGGTGAATACAGGAAAGAGTAAGGTTATGAGGATAACAAAAAGATTAGGTGATGAAAGATTGAATATCAGATTGGAGGGAGAGAGTATGGAGGAGGTGAACGTATTCAGATATTTGGGAGTGGACGTGTCAGCGGATGGGTCTATGAAAGATGAGGTGAATCATAGAATTGATGAGGGAAAAAGAGTGAGTGGTGCACTTAGGAGTCTGTGGAGACAAAGAACTTTGTCCTTGGAGGCAAAGAGGGGAATGTATGAGAGTATAGTTTTACCAACGCTCTTATATGGGTGTGAAGCATGGGTGATGAATGTTGCAGCAAGGAGAAGGCTGGAGGCAGTGGAGATGTCATGTCTGAGGGCAATGTGTGGTGTGAATATAATGCAGAGAATTCGTAGTTTGGAAGTTAGGAGGAGGTGCGGGATTACCAAAACTGTTGTCCAGAGGGCTGAGGAAGGGTTGTTGAGGTGGTTCGGACATGTAGAGAGAATGGAGCGAAACAGAATGACTTCAAGAGTGTATCAGTCTGTAGTGGAAGGAAGGCGGGGTAGGGGTCGGCCTAGGAAGGGTTGGAGGGAGGGGGTAAAGGAGGTTTTGTGTGCGAGGGGCTTGGACTTCCAGCAGGCATGCGTGAGCGTGTTTGATAGGAGTGAATGGAGACAAATGGTTTTTAATACTTGACGTGCTGTTGGAGTGTGAGCAAAGTAACATTTATGAAGGGATTCAGGGAAACCGGCAGGCCGGACTTGAGTCCTGGAGATGGGAAGTACAGTGCCTGCACTCTGAAGGAGGGGTGTTAATGTTGCAGTTCAAAAACTGTAGTGTAAAGCACCCTTCTGGCAAGACAGTGATGGAGTGAATGATGGTGAAAGTTTTTCTTTTTCGGGCCACCCTGCCTTGGTGGGAATCGGCCGGTGTGATAATAAAAAAAAAAAAAAAATTTCCAAAGACATTGAATTATTTAAATGTTTTGCATTATCTTGTAGACTCGCAAAATAATGTCTCGATATGATGTGGGTCGTGAGCTTGACGAGGATGAAAAGTGGCGTGATCGCACGGAGGTAATCACCCGCATTGATCACGATGCATATCAGATGTTTGCAAAGGAAGTAATTAATGAAGTTGTCAACGAAGTTGAAAAGGAATCGGTTATGTAAGTCTAAGCACATTTGTTAATTTAGCAAGGAAGATCTGTATCCTCCCAAACCCAATAATACCTGTATTGTCTTAACTGGAAATGTGCCTACATCCTATTGGCAGCCTTGCAAAGGCTGTTGAAGAGTAAAAAGGCACAGTACCGTGACTTTGCACATAAACTTTCACACCCTTAGTAGACTTTCAAGAAAATTTACTGGTTAAGATGACAAGCATAGTTTTTGTGACAACTTTTGCATATAGCAAAACTAAGTCACTGACCTGGTAAAGCTCTGCCGTCCAGGGAGCTAAACAGTCACAAAAGGTGGCCCTTCTAATCATCTTCATTACTGTCAGCAGAATGTTTCTTTTTTTATTATATCCAAATTTACTGGTATTAATTTATTTTTTTGGGCTCTTGAGATTGTCCTTTCACTTCTAGTCAAATTTTGTCTACATCTTGAAATAAATTACAAAAAAAAAAAGTTTTATACCAGCACAAGACTCAAATTTGCCAAGGATTCAGAATTAGCATATCTATACCACAGTTACAGTATTTTGCTGACTTTACTGATTTTTATTGATACTGTATGTGAATCCTCTTTTCTAGAAATTGCTGTTATGAAAATAGGGTTTGCTGCCCCATTTGCTGGTTTCATCATTATTGTTCAATGAAAGAATTTGTAGCTACAGTTCAGATAAATGTAAATACAGAGGATGTTTTGGATAAAACCCCCTCCAGGATGGAAGACTTGGTTTGGAGAAGCTAGTGAATGATTTATTACCTATTAACTGTACAAGACATAAGACAGTGGCTTAATTACCATTACACAATACTAGTACACCAGTTGATAAATTACACACATGTGCAACTCTTGGGTATCTTATTAAGGAAACGTTTCGCCACACAGTGGCTTCATCAGTCCATATACAGGAAAAGCATGAAGAACAGGAGGAGAATGAGGTAATCAGTCCCTCAGCCTTGAGTCGATGTGGTCAGTCCCTCAATCTTGAGTAGAATACGGCATATGAGCGGAGAAGGAGCTTATAAACCGTAGGTAAGAGAGGTGCAGCAGTCGAAGGTGGTGTCACATTTGCCCAATGTGGAAGTAGGTCGTGCCCAAGGGTTAGGCAAGCGAAGAATTCCCAAGTATTAAGATCCCAAGAAGTTGGTGTCTGACAGGATTGTAGATGAATGGTTCACAGAACTGCTGCACCTCTTGCCTACGGTTTATAAGCTCCTCCTCCGCTCATATGCCGTATTCTACTCAAGATTGAGGGACTGACCACATCGACTCAAGGCTGAGGGACTGATTACCTCATTCTCCTCCTGTTCTTCATGCTTTTCCTGTGTATGGACTGATGAAGCCACTGTGTGGCGAAACATTTCCTTAATAAAGATACCCAAGAGTTGCACATGTCTGATTTATCAACGTGTCATTTCTGTGAACCATTCATCTATAGTACACCAGTGTTGTCTTAATCCCAGTCTCTTATGGCTAAGAACTGTTAGCCATTTTTCTGTTTCTTGATTAACAAAACATCTGATGACTACTTGGCTCAGCCTGACAGGGTATATAGCAATAATTACAATGGTCTACCTCCATGAATGTTTTAGTTATACTTCTGTATAACCCTTGTGGGTTTAGTGCTTATTTTTTATTATAATTAGTTACATTGCCAGTTAAAACAACCATGCTAATTTTTTTTTTTTTTTCCAGGGCCAAATTTCTAGCAAGTAAGCCACCCCACAGGAGTGTTGCAAAATTCCGAGAGGCTGCCATGGCAAGCCTTGGAGACTCAGGTTGGTAATAAATTAAAATTGATAGGTTGATAGTAAATTAATATTGAAGTCTAATCCAGATCTGACACCATATTTACTGCACACTTATCAGTTACTATGTCAGAATTCTTTAGTTTTTCAAAAATCAAATCAGTGGGGTAATATCACATAGGGAATTAATATATCAGTGGGCATGATCACGTTGAATATAAGAACATAAGAACATAAGAAAGGAGGAACACTGCAGCAGGCCTGTTGGCCCATACTAGGCAGGTCCTTTACAATTCATCCCACTAACAAAACATTTGCCCAACCCAATTTTCAATGCCACCCAAGAAACAAGCTCCGATGTGCAAGTCCCACTCAAATCCAACCCCTCCCACTCATGTACTTATCCAACCTAAATTTGAAACTACCCAAAGTCCTAGCCTCAATAACCCAACTAGGTAGACTGTTCCACTCATCAACTACCCTATTTCCAAACCAATACTTTCCTATGTCCTTTCTAAATCTAAACTTATCTAATTTAAATCCATTACTGCGGGTTCTCTCTTGGAGAGATATTCTCAAGACCTTGTTAATATCCCCTTTATTAATACCTATCTTCCACTTATACACTTCGATCAGGTCTCCCCTCATTCTTCGTCTAACAAGTGAATGTAACTTAAGAGTCTTCAATCTTTCTTCCTAAGGAAGATTTCTAATGCTATGTATTAATTTAGTCATCCTACGCTGAATGTTTTCTAACGAATTTATGTCCATTCTGTAATACGGAGACCAGAATTGAACTGCATAATCTAGGTGAGGCCTTACTAATGATGTATAAAGCTGCAGTATGACCTCTGGACTTCTGTTGCTTACACTTCTTGATATAAATCCCAGTAATCTATTTGCCTTATTACGTACGCTTAGGCATTGCTGTCTTGGTTTAAGGTTGCTGCTTACCATAACCCCCAAGTCCTTTTCGCAATCCGTATGGTTAAGTTCTACATTATTTAACTTATAAGTGCTAGGGTTATGGACACTCCCGAGCTTCAGAACCTTGCATTTATCTACATTGAACTGCATCTGCCACTTTTCTGACCAAGAGTAGAGTTTGTCTAAATCCTCCTGAAGTTCCCTAACATCTACGTTTGAATCAATTATCCTACCTATCTTCGTGTCATCGGCGAATTTGCTCATATCACTAGTAATTCCTTCATCAAGATCATTGATATATATTATAAACAACAACGGGCCCAAGACTGATCCCTGTGGAACGCCACTTGTTACTGATCCCCACTCGGATTTAACCCCATTTATGGACACTCTTTGCTTCCTGTCTGTGAGCCATGATTCGATCCACGAGAGCACCCTTCCCCCAATGCCATGAGCTGCTACTTTCTTCAACAGTCTTTGGTGCGGAACTCTATCAAATGCCTTACTAAAATCTAAGTAAATAATATCAAATTCTTTATCGTGGTCAACAGCCTCAAAAGCTTTACTGAAGAAAGTTAATAAATTAGTTAGACAAGACCGGCCTCTTGTGAATCCATGCTGAGTATCATTAATCAAGCTATGCTTATCGAAATGGCTTCTTATAATCTCGGCTATAATTGACTCTAGTAATTTGCCTACAATTGAGGTCAGGCTTATTGGGCGGTAATTTGACGGTAACGACTTGTCCCCTGTTTTAAAAATAGGAATTACATTAGCCATCTTCCACATATCAGACACTGCACCTGTTTGAAGAGATAAATTAAAAATATTAGTTAATGGTTCACAGACTTCCATTTTGCATTCCTTTAGAACCCTTGAAAAAACCTCATCAGGACCCGGTGACTTATTTTGCTTCAGTCTGTCTATCTGCTTCACAACCATTTCACTAGTGACTGTGATGTTACATAATTTATCTTCTTCTGATCCACTATAAAAATTAATTACCGGAATATTAGTGTCTTCCTGTGTAAAAACCGAGAGAAAATAATTATTTAAAATCGAGCACATTTCATTCTCTTTGTCAGTAAGATGCCCATAGTTATTTTTAAGGGGACCTATCTTATCTCTGACTTTTGTTCTATAGACCTGGAAAAAACTTTTTGGGTTAGTTTTAGAATCCCTAGCAACTTTAATTTCATAGTCCCTTTTAGCTTTTCTTATCCCCTTTTTAATGTCCCTCTTAATGTCAATATACTGATTCATAAGATGACCCTCGCCTCTTTTGATACGCCTATAAATTCCTTTCTTATGCCCTAGTAGATATTTCAGCCTATTATTCATCCATTTTGGGTCATTTCTATTTGATCTAATTTCCTTATAAGGGATAAACGTTCTTTGAGCAGCATGTATTGTGTTCAGAAAACTGTCATATTGATAGCTCTCTTCGTTACCCCAGTCAACAGATAAGTGTTCTCTAAGCCCATCGTAATCTGCTAAGCGAAAATCTGGGACTGTTACTGAGTTATCCCTACTATCATACTTCCATTCAATTCTACATGTAATTGATTTGTGGTCGCTAGCACCCAGTTCCTCTGAAACTTCTAAATTATTAACAAGGGATTCATTGTTTGCCAGAACTAAGTCAAGCAGGTTATTACCCCTTGTAGGTTCTGTCACAAACTGCTTCAAAAAACAATCCTGAACTACTTCTAAGAAATTGTATGATTCTAAATTCCCAGTCAAGAAATTCCAATCAATATGACTAAAGTTAGTCTCCTAGAATTACTACATTATCGTGCCTTGTGGCCCTAACAATTTCCTCCCATAGTAGTCTCCCCTGGTCCCTATCTAAATTTGGGGGACGGTATATCACACCTAAAATTAATTTTTCATGCCCCTCTGAAAATTCTATCCAAACAGACTCTGTATGTGTTACTTCAGACTTAATACCCGTTTTTATGCAACAGTTCAAGCGATCTCGGACATACAATGCCACCCCACCCCACTTCCCGATACTTCTTATATCACAAGTGGTTGCAGATCATATATGTCTACGTACCTCCTAACACACCTACTGTATGTCCAGGCCTCGCACATAAAACCACCTTAACCTCCCTTCCCTCCAACCGTTCCTAGAGCAACCCCTTACCCCAGCTTCCCTCCACTAGATATTTATTCACCCTCGGTCATCCTGTTTTATGCCACTCTCTAAATGTCCAAATTACCTCAAGTCCTACCACACCTAATCTCGAAGCTACGAATTTCTGCATAATATTCACACCACTCTCCCCCAGACAGGACATCTCCACTACCTCCAACTGCCTCCTCATTGCAACATTAGCAACCCATGCCTCACCCACATTAGTGTTGGTAGCAGTATACTCGCACATTCACCTTTTTTTTATCCTCTACGGATTGTTTTGTCTTCACAGATGCTTCAATGCACCACTCGCCTTACCCTAAATTTGTATACCCAGCTGCCGACAGATACACTCCCAATTATCTGAACACAACCATTTCCTACATACTCCTTCCAATCTCATACCCAGTCTTTCTCTACCTCAATAGTTTATCCTCATCACCTTGTTCTTAATATGTTCACTTTTAATTTCCTTTCCTCCCAAATGTCTACCAATCATTGCAACTTCTCAGAATCTTCCAAAAAGTCATTAGCATAAAACAATTATAACCACTCCATTTTATATTAGATTCTGTGTATTTTAATCCCACACCATCCAACACCTTAGCATTCACCTCTTACAATCCTATCTATAAATGTTAAACCACAGTGACATGCAACCATGTCAAAGGACTACTTTTGCTGGAAAATAATCTCCCTCCTATATTCCCTAACTTGAGCCTTGTCCTTGTAAAAACTCTTAACTGCTTTCAGCAGTCTACTGCCTATTCCATGTACTGGCAGCATCTGCCACACTACTTCCCTCTCCACGCTATTGCATGCCTTTTCCAAATCCATGAATGTAACAAAAAACCTCCTTACCTTCATCTAAGTATTGTTCACTTTCATGCTTCAATGTAAACAGTCTACACATTCCCTACTCTTCCTAAAGCCTCCCTGTGTATCTGCCATCCTCTCTCCATCTTATCCATAATTCTTTCAGTATTAACTCTACCACACACTTTACCTGGTACACTCAGTAAGTCAGTTTCCCTATAACTTGCTCTCCTTGTCCCACTAAATAGTGTGAGATCCATGTAGTGCATGTTTGTTCAGTGAATGGCACTCCCATCCCCTGGCATAAGAGGTACTAGTGAAATTTGATGGTAGTCAGTGCTGGTCATTAAAATAGTTGTGCAAACAATTCTTCTATGGCATTAGGGAAAGTTTAGGTATACATTACTATACTTCAGTGAATCTTGAAAGGCATATGTGGCTCTTCATATACAAATGTGTGCTTTTAAGTGTGTAAAAAATCAATTAGTGGCTGAGTTTACAGGATTTGGATGCATTCAAATAGTTTTAGGGCTTTTACATTCATAGTACTGTGTTCATTTCATTCTCATTGTACTGTTAAGTACCCTACACAAGATTCAAAATTAAAGTAATTCTTAACTTGTTACAGAATCTGAATATGAGAGTGCAGAGGAACTGGAGGAGATTGACATGCCTTCTGCACCAAAGATTCTTTCCCCAGTCTTGCCAGTGGCAAACTCTACGCTGCTTAATGTAGCATCATCGGCTAATAGCACCCCAAATAGGTAACCAATGTTTAAGATGAAAATATAAATTCAGTGAAAAAAATATTAGGCTGGTACATTCATTTGTGATATAAAGCATTTTTTGACAGTTCACTTGATACAAGGAAGTACTTGTACGAATGGAGTGTCCATCAAACTTGTTTGAAGTTTTCCTTTGTCTTCACTGTATTTTGTAATGTCGGTAGTTTTAAAAACATTTCCCATGTTAATAGTAATTTACCTGGTTTCATAACCTGCATTGTAGTTTCTTGATCGTGTGAATAAATTTTTTTTTATTGGACTTCGATAAAAAGCCAGGGATAAAGTAGTGATACCTTGATTTATCAGACCTTTGTTTACAGATTTCTTATTAAAAACATTCTCAAATGGACCAATTGCAATGCATACGCAATTATCCCTTATGATCTGTTTAAGTTGATTTTGGAAATGACTATCCTTTTTCAGAATTCATTTGTTACAATCTTGAAAAAACAACTCATTGTTTGGATTTAATGGACAGTGGCATTACCAGACACTCTCTCTTCCCCTACTGGTCAGTTAAATCAAGGTTACCCTATATGAAAGGAATTTAAAATTGGGACATGGAGATAGAAAGGCAAAGGTTTTATCAATTTATCCTTTGAGTATTATAATTGGCATCTTTATTTTGCAGGTCGGATGCTGTATTTGAGAACTCGTTTATAAACAGTTTTGAAAAAATGAAAATTGTGGAAATTGATGAACCAGTTGAGAAGTTCCATGATGCTAGTGATTCGTTGGATGATATGTCACCTTCGAGTAACAATGTGCCTGAAGATAAGACCAGAGAAACAGAATTGTTTGATCAGTTTGTTACATCGTTCGAAAATAATATGAAAGTCCTTTCGGACAAACAGGACAATCACATTGCACAAGATGAAAAGAATGAACAAATAAGGAGTACGTCACCTCAGGAGGACATAGCTGCAATTTCACATATTTCCCCTGAAAATGAGCTTCAGTCTTCAGATGAAACAGTAAATGCTGCTGTATCTTTGGATAAAGCCTTTGGTGGGCAGTCATTGAAAGTTGTTCATGAGACAACTCCAGAGGTGAAGCTAACTATTCCACAAATAATGGTAACATCTTCAGATGTACAGGAAGTGGTTCCAGAAGTGAAAGATGTCCCAGTAGGGATGGAGGCTACTCCTGAGGTGAAGAAAGATGTCCCAATAGTGATGGAGGCTACTCCTGAGGTGAAGAAAGATGTCCCAGTAGTGATGGAGGCTACTCCTGAGGTGAAGAAAGATGTCGCAGTAGTGATGGAGGAGGCTGCTCCTGAGGTGAAGAAACTTGTCCCATTAGTGATGGAGGCTACTCCTGAGGTGAAGAAAGATGTTGCAGTAGTGATGGAGGCTACTCCTGAGGTGAAGAAAGATATCCCAGTAGTGAAGGAGGCTACTCCTGAAGTGAAGAAAGATGTCCAGACAGCAGTAGGGGCTGTTTCAGAGATCAATGTTCAGGTGGTGACAAAAACCATCCCACCAGGGGTTACCAGTGTTCCAGCAGGTAAAGTTGCCGTACCAGGGGGTAAGACTGCCTTACCAGCAAAGAAGGCCACCGTACCAGCAGGCAAGACTGCCGCACCAGCGAAGAATGCCGCTGTACCTGTGGGGAAAGCCTCCGTTCCAGCAGGGAAAGCCTCCGTTCCAACAGGGAAAGCCGCCGTTCCAGCAGGGAAGGCTATCATTCCTACAAGAAAGACAGTTAATCCTGTAGGGAAGACTGTCATTTCTGTTAAAAAGGCAGTCAATCCTGCAGGGAAAGCTGTCATTCCTGTAAGAAAGGCAGTTAATTCTGTAGGAAAGGCTGTCATTCCTGCAAAAAAGGTTTCATTTCCAGGTGGAAGGGTTCCCGGTCCAACAGGAAAAGCTCCTGCAACAGCTGGAAAGTTAGCTGTTGCTACAGGGAGAGCAGCAATACCAGTGCCAAAGAAAGCAGTTCCTGAGAGAGCAACAATTTCATCAGTCAATGAGGTGGTTTCAGAAGTCTCGGAGCCCATTTCTGCAGGTTCCGAGGTGGTTTCAGAGTCAGCAGAGTCCATTTCAATTGTTGAGGCAGTTTCACAAGCTGAAGAGCCCATCTCTGTGGTCGGCAAGGCAGTTTCACAGGCTGAAGAGCCCATCTCTGCAGGCATCAATACAGTTTCACAGGCTGAGGAGCCCATCTCGGTCAATAATGCAGTTTCACAGGCTGAGGAACCCATCTCGGCAGTCAATGATGCAGCTTCACAGGCTGAAGAGCCCATCTCTGCGGTCAACGATGCAGTTTTACAGGCTGAAGAGCCCATCTCTACAGGTGTCAGTGCAGTTTCACAGGCTGAAGAGCCCATCTCTACAGGTGTCATTGCAGTTTCACAGGCTGAGGAGCCCATCTCTGCAGGCGTCAGTGCAGTTTCACAGGCTGAGGAACCCATCTCGGCAGTCAATGATGCAGTTTCACAGGCTGAGGAGCCCATCTCTGTGGTCAACAATGCAGTTTCACAGGTTGAAGAACCCATCTCAGCAATCAACAATGCAGTTTCACAGGCTGAGGAGCCCATCTCTGTGGTCAACAATGCAGTTTCACAGGCTGAGGAACCCATCTCGGCAGTCAATGATGCAGTTTCACAGGCTGAGGAGCCCATCTCTGTGGTCAACAATGCAGTTTCACAGGTTGAGGAACCCATCTTGGCAGTCAATGATGCAGTTTCACAGGCTGAAGAGCCCATCTCTGCAGTCGACAATGCAGTTTCACAGGCTGAAGAGCCCATCTCTGTGGTCAACGATGCAGTTTCACAGGCTGAAGAGCCCATCTCTGCTGTCAACGATGCAGTTTCACAGGCTGAAGAGCCCGTCTCTGCTGTCAACGATGCAGTTTCACAGGCTGAAGAGCCCGTCTCTGCTGTCAACGATGCAGTTTCACAGGCTGAAGAGCCCGTCTCTGCTGTCAACGATGCAGTTTCACAGGCTGAAGAGCCCGTCTCTGCTGTCAACGATGCAGTTTCACAGGCTGAAGAGCCCGTCTCTGCTGTCAACGATGCAGTTTCACAGGCTGAAGAGCCCGTCTCTGCTGCCAACGATGCAGTTTCACAGGCTGAAGAGCCCGTCTCTGCTGCCAACGATGCAGTTTCACAGGCTGAAGAGCCCGTCTCTGCTGCCAACGATGCAGTTTCACAGGCTGAAGAGCCCGTCTCTGCTGCCAACGATGCAGTTTCACAGGCTGAAGAGCCCGTCTCTACAGTCAACGAGGCAGTTTCACAGGCAGAGCCAATTTCATCAGTCGTAAAGGGAGTTTCATGGGTGGCCGAAACCATTTCAGTGGACACTGAGGCAGTTCCAGAGGCGGAAGTTATTCCAACAGTAGTAGAGACCATTCTTACAGTGGATGCTCTTCCCAGGGTGAAGGATGATAATTTAAAAGCTTTACTTGGTGAAGCTTCTCAAGAAAAAAATGATCAGTGTGTAATGCTTGAAAATATGGAAACTTTTTCTTCATTATCAGGGAAGGAAAATCAGGAAGAACTAGTAGGGCAAGCCTTCACTCAAAAAGTCTGTGGGGTAGACTTCCTTGATAAATTTGATAGCAATGATTTCAGTCCATTTGAAACCAAAGCACTGATTGCCAACTCTCCAGAAAGAGTGGGCATTGCGCTTATTCAGTCAGAGGCAAATGAGGAACCTTACAGTGCTAAATCTACAACCGATAAGATGGGAGAAGAGGGCGAAATTGGGAGAGAGTGCATCTATTCCCAGAAATTGAACATATCAACCAATATGGAGTGTCTGGCAGTCAGCCCAAAGAACAATAAAGATAATGCACAATTGCCAACAGTTGTAAGTAATACACAAATAACTGAAAAGGAAAAAAGTGAACGAAGCCTTGACAATAAAGGGGCAACAGTGCAGGAAATACTTTGTCAGAATTCAGTAACAGAGGATATGCCTGAGGAAATAAAATCTGCCATATTAGAAAGGGTTTTTGAAAAACCATTGGAAACTTCAGGTCTTCCTAAGTCTAACATGTCTTCCCTTATGTTAGAAGAGTCTAATTTTGATCATGTAACCAGTGCCACAGTGTCCCACTTGGCCAGTGCAATGAATAAAACTATGGTAATTAGTGATGAAATGCCTTGTAAGGAACTAGAAATGGCAGATGTACCTGAAAATACCAAGACATTACCATTGGAAGCTGCAGAAGAGCCACTGGAGAAAAATTTTCCTCAAAAAGGGTACCAACTGGATTTCCTAGATAAACTAGATGACCCTAATTTTAATCCCTTTGCAACCAAAACTACTGTTGCAAATTCTCCATGCAAAAAGGTTCAACCAGATGCAACTTTGCAGGAAATACAGCAGGATGAAGTAAAGGTACAAAGCATTTTTGTGAAGGAAGCAAGTTCCCTGGGATTGTTGAAAGATTCTCTTGTAAAACCTATTGAAGAGGAAAGTTCTTGGCAGGAAAGTCACAACTTTGATTCTTCAAGGAAGTTGGAAGATTCAGATTCTGACCCTTTCAAATATAAACCGTGCACGAATTCTCCAAATAAAAATGAAGCTGGATACGAGGCAGACACACACACACAGTCGGACAAGGCAGCGTTACTTGAAAATGAGAAAAATAATGGAGCATCACTAGAAAAAACATTGACTGAAAACCTGAATGCGATTGTAGTAGAAATGTCTGCCCCAAAAACAAATAGTGCTGTTTCCAAGATAGAAACTTCCTTGCCATTAGAACAAATTGAAAATTCTTGTAAAAATGAAGATTCTGTATTAAAAGAATGTGCTGTGGAATTCCTTGACAAGTTTGATGATCCTAATTTTAATCCTTTTGCCACAAAAGCTGCTGTTCAAAATTCCCCAATTAGAAACTCGAATTCATTCAATGCTCAAAATATAATTGAGGATGAAACTAAAAGAAAGAAGCCAGTGTCTGAAATAATGCCTGTGAAATCTTTGGAGGAGGTGGAAAAAATAATTGGAGGTGAAGCAGTCCCACTTGTATCTCAAGAAAATAAAACAATGGATTGCTTTCAAAAAACAGATAACCAAGGTTTTATTCCTTCAGCAACAGAATCTGTTAGAAGTAATCCCTCCATGAAGGCGTTTTCTAGTTTGATAGATGCAGCCATTCATTCTGAAACTCTTGCAAAGTCAGAAAAGGGAGAAATTGTGATTTCTGGGAATGCTGCCTTCTATCATGGACAAGGGAAGGCACAAGCTAGTACAGAAGAGGTGAACCAACATGTCTTCAGTCCCCTACCCAAAGGTCAAGCAAAGAAAAAAGAAAATGCTGATAGTGTCTTTGACTTTGAGGAATTTACTAGTGCTGCTGAATGTAAGTACACTGCATCTGAATTTGTTTTTGGATTGTATATTTTTTTCTTCAATGGAATTATTTTTTTTTTTATCACACTGGCCGATTCCCACCAAGGCAGGGTGGCCCGAAAAAGAAAAACTTTCACCATCATTCACTCCATCACTGTCTTGCCAGAAGGGTGCTTTACACTACAGTTTTTAAACTGCAACATTAACACCCCTCCTTCAGAGTGCAGGCACTGTACTTCCCATCTCCAGGACTCAAGTCCGGCCTGCCGGTTTCCCTGAACCCCTTCATAAATGTTACTTTGCTCACACTCCAACAACACGTCAAGTATTAAAAACCATTTGTCTCCATTCACTCCTATCAAACACGCTCATGCATGCCTGCTGGAAGTCCAAGCCCCTCGCACACAAAACCTCCTTTACCCCCTCCCTCCAGCCTTACCTATGCCGACCTCTACCCTACTGATATACTCTTGAAGTCACTCTGTTTCGCTCCATTCTCTCTACATGTCCGAACCACCTCAACAACCCTTCCTCAGCCCTCTGGACAAGTTTTGGTAATCCTGCACCTCCTCCTAACTTCCAAACTACGAATTCTCTGCATTATATTCACACCACACATTGCCCTCAGACATGACATCTCCACTGCCTCCAGCCTTCTCCCCATTGCAACATTCATCACCCATGCTTCACACCCATACAAGAGCGTTGGTAAAACTATACTCTCATACATTCCCCTCTTTGCCTCCAAGGACAAAGTTCTTTGTCTCCACAGACTCCTAAGTGCACCACTCACCCTTTTCCCCTCATCAATTCTATGATTCGCCTCATCTTTCATAGACCTATCCGCTGACACGTCCACTCCCAAATATCTGAATACATTCACCTCCTCCATACTCTCCCTCCAATCTGATATCCAATCTTTCATCACCTAATCTTTTTATCCTCATAACCTTACTCTTTCCTGTATTCACTTTTAATTTTCTTTTGCACACCCTACCAAATACATCCACCAATCTCTGCACCAATCAATGGAATATAATGACAAATGTGGTATTGACAGTGCCAGATGATGACCAGGAGCCCGTGGAAGGAGAGAGCTTTAATTCTCCACGTATTTATCCACGTGAGTTTTATACTAGTCAGGCAAGAGATGTATTAGGTAGATAGTGGCAGAAGGTGACCTCTGGAAATACACTGATAGCAGTGTATCTTTTAAAGGTATCTTCTGCTAATAGCGTAATTTTCAAGGTATGGATTAACTGGGTTTTTAATAGACTACTAAAATAATTTTAAACAAATTCATTAATTCGAAATCAGTGGTAGTGTTCTGATCCATTCTGGATTATACTAGTGAATGGCTTGTGATCCAAGGAATCAGACCTACCCTCCATTTTCTTGGATCATACCAGACTGCCTCGCATTCCTCAAGCTGTCTAATCCCCAGATTTAAGTTTTCTTAATGAATATACTAAGATTTTGCTTGGTTTTCATTACAAGTTTGTGAATTGTCCAAGCTATGCTATACAGTGACTTGTTTACTGAAAATTGTCAGTTTTGTAGGGGGTTACTTGTAGAATTTAGAGGGAAATAATTATGAATGCTTATTTCAAGAATATGTATTGTATTTAGTTTACATTTTATTTATTGTATATCTTAAATATGAGGTTAGTGGAGTGAATATGTTACAAATGTATACTTGCATTTAGTATACACATTCATTTGCTTTCCTGGTCCACAGGAGCACAACTCTACTTCTACCAGTACTTCTATATTCTTTCTAAATCTGATTTTATCCAACTTGAAACCAATTATATATAAAGTATGACTGTATCTGGCAGAAAACTACTCTTAATTTTTGCATCTATAGTTCTTGACCAGTGTGATAACTCTCCATGCATAAAATGAATATACATAAAAAATGAATACATTGATAAAATTTTTTATTTTTTCTGTTTCAACCTCTCAAGAACTTTAGAAATAGCACTGCACTAGCCCTAGTGGTCCATGCTAAGCAGTTCCTCAAACCCAACTCTTGTGTGTGTGTGTGTGTGTGTGTGTGTGTGTGTGTGTGTGTAACCTATTTTTAAAGCTACCCAAGGTACTAGCTTCCAGAACTATCCCTCTCAGTATTCCACTCACTTTGCTGCTTCATTATTAAACCTTAAACTGTCCCAATGTAGATCTGTGCTCACGTGCGTAGTGCTCCGACCTTGATTTTCCCCATTTGAAAGCTTGTTAAAAAAAAAAAAAATAGATCTACGTTCGGATCACCCCCAGCATGTGGACGTAGATCTGTTTGGACAGTTTAACCCTTTGAAGGTTTCGGCCGTACTAGTACGGCTTACGACCCAGGGTTTTTGACGTACTTGTACGCCTAAATTCTAGCGCCCTCAAATCTAATGGGAGAAAGCTGGTAGGCATACATATGAAAGAATGGGTCTTTGTGGTCAGTGTGTGCAGTATAAAAAAAAAATCCTGCAGCACACAGTGCATAATGAGAAAAAAAAACTTTGACCGTGTTTTTGGAATAACAGGGACTTTTGCACTGTATTTTCGTATGGTATTTATTGTTGTATTCTAGTTTTCTTGGTCTCATTTTATAGAATGGAAGACAAATTACAGAAATTGAGATGATTTTGACTGGTTTTACAATTAAAATTACCTTGAAATTGAGCTCAAAGTAGCAGAAATGTTCGATTTTTACCAAAGTTCAAAAGTAAACAAATCATGCCAAGCGTCCAATACACGTCAACTGATGAGTCTAATATTCTTTCACAAGTGCGCTGATATTATTTATGCCATTTCTACGCTAATGCAGCAGTCTGCATAACGGTAAATCTTCCATTTTTTTGTAAGAATAAAAATTGAAAGTGGAAAGCCAAAGAAATATAGGAGGGGCCTGGGGATGTGACTGACGAACAGAGGAAATGTCATTTTAGTGCCAGGAATGTCTTTCTTGTTTATTCTGGACCCTATTTGGAAATTGGCATCTTTTCAAATTTGTGTGAAATTGGCAAAATTGCTAAATTTTGACCACTGTATTGGATAGTTGAAATCAGTAAATGGGTGGTTTCTTGTACTCATTCGATAGAAAAAATGGAGTTCTAGAGAAAGTTATGATTTTTGTCGACTAGTACACTGGAATTGGCCGAAAATAGGGCTCAAAGTGGGCAAAATCGCCGATGCGTAGACATCGAGACCGCTAACTTTGCGAGAGCATAATTCCGTAAGTTTTCCATTAAATTTCATACTTTTGGTGTTATGATCAGGAAAAAATTCTCTATCTTTTCATTTTTTTTTTTTTTAATTTGGCCGACCCTGAGAACAAGTCTGAGAGGGCCTGTCGACCCTCAAAGGGTTAAAGGTTAAATCTGCATTTCTGTATATCCTTTATTTTATTTAAAACTTTAAAATGATGAATTTAATATACAGTGGCACTTATTAAATTTATAGAAGTACTTTACACAAGTGATTCTACTGCCTCTATATTCTAGTAAAAGTGGCTTGGAAAGTATGTAAAATGGTAACAAAAAATCTAAATATTAATTAAATAACTGGTCAGAAATGCAGAAAAAAAAGCACACTACTAGGATATATAGTGTAAAGCATTCTTTTGTAAATGTGTAAGTTTTTGTACTGTACTGTTAGTTAATTTGCATGAAGTGTTAAAAGATTGTTCATGGTTGTTTGGTAGTGCCTCACCCAACACTGTAGAATGATACTTTCCTAACATTTCTCACTAATTATAAAAAGGTATGTTGTACTCTTCCTTGCAAAGTATTCTCTTTATCAGTTTCAGTGTATGCACTAGCATGTTAATCTGGGTAGATATGACCATTGATTTCTCTCCGTTTTAGTATATCCATATTTTTTGTGTTAAAACCTCTGTATTATTTCCCTCTTGGCATGACATGTTCAGTAAAATGGCTTTGAAAATGCACTGGCCTGCAAGTTTTAGGACTTACTTGCCATGGATTCAAGCCCTACTTTTTTTTTTTTTTTTTTTTTTTTACCTCCTCTACACATCGACAGTCTCCCACCGAGGCAGGGTGACCCCAAAAAAGAAACGCTTTCGCCATCCTTCACACGTAATCACTGTCTTTGCAGCAGAGGTGCTCAGAGACAACAGTTTAGATGTCACTTCAAACAGCCAGTATCCCAAACACCACCTTTAAAGTGCAGGCATTGTGCTTCCCACTTCCAGGACTCTTAAGTCTCGCTACCTGGTTTCCCTGAATCCCTTCACACAATATTACCCTGCTCACATTCCAGCATCTCATGGGGTTCCAAAACTCATTAGTCTCCATTCACTCCTATCTAACATGTTTACACATACCTGCTGCATGTCCAAGCCCCAACACACACACACACACACACACACACACACACACACACACACACACACACACACACACACACACACACACACACACACACACACACACACACACACACACACACACACACACACACACACACACACACACACACACACACACACACACACACACACACACACTGGAGGACAGGAGGGTCAGGGGAGACATGATAACGACATATAAAATACTGCATGGAATAGACAAGGTGGACAAAGACAGGATGTTCCAGGGAGGGGACACAGAAACAAGAGGCCACAATTGGAAGTTGAAGACAAATGAGTCAGATATTAGGAAGTATTTCTTCAGTCAGAGTTGTAAGGCAGTGGAATAGCCTAGAAAATGACATAGTGGAGGCAGGAACCATACACAGTTTTAAGACGAGGTTTGATAAAGCTCATGGAGCGGGGAGAGAGAGGGCCCAGTAGCAACCGGTGAAGAAGCGGGGCCAGGAGCTAAGACTCGACCCCTGCAACCACATATAGGTGAGTACAAATAGGTGAGTACACACACACACACACACACACACACACACACACACACACACACACACACACACACACACACACACACACACACACACACACACACACACACACACACACACACAGAGGGGTTTTGAGAAAATGGAAGGAATGGATGGCATGGGCAAAAGGGACTACTTAGTAGGAACAATCCAGTCTGAGGGACATAAGGTGATAATTGCAGTAATGTACAACCCACCACAGAACTGCAGGAGGCCAAGAGAAGAATACGATGAGAGCAACAGAGCAATGGTCGACACACTAGCCGAGGTGGCCAGGAGAGCACACATGGGGGGAGCAAAGTTACTAGTTATGAGTGATTTCAATCACAAGGAGATTGACTGGGAAAACCTGGAGCCCCATGGATGTCCCGAAACATGGAGAACCAAGATGATGGATGTGGTACTGGAAAACCTCATGCATCAACATGTTAGACTACCAGAGAGAGAGGAGAGGATGAACCAGGAAGACTGGACCTTGTATTCACCTTGAGTAGTTCGGACATCGAGGATATCATGTATGAAAGGCCCCTGGGAGTTAGTGATCATGTGGTTCTGTGCTTCGACTACATAGTTGAGCTCCAAGTGGAGAGAGTAGCAGGAATAGGGTGGGAAAAACCAAACTACAAAAGGGGGAACTACTCAGGTATGAGGAACTTCCTTCAAGACATTCAGTGGGAGAGGGAACTGACAGGAAAACCAGTACAAGAAATGATGGACTATGTGGCAACAAAATGCAAGGAGGCAGAGGATAGGTTTGTTACCAAGGGAAACGGAAATAATGGGAAGAACAGAAAGAGTCCTTGGTTCACCCAAAGGTGTAGGGAGGCAAAAACTAGATGTACTAGAGAATGGAAAAGGTACAGAAGACAGAACTCAGGAAAATAGAGATTAGCCGAAGAGCCAGAAACGAATATGCACAGATAAGAAGGGAGGCTCAGCAACAATATGAAAATGACATAGCATTGAAAGTCAAGACTGACCCGAAGCTGTTGTACAGCCACATCAGGAGGAAAGCAACAGTCAAGGACCAGGTAATCAGACTGAGGAAGGGTGATGGGGAATTCACAAGAAACTACCGGGAGGTATGTCAGGAGCTCAACACGAGATTTAAAGAGGTATTTACAGTGGAAACCAGTAGGACTCCATGAAATCAGAACGGGGGTACACCAGCAAGTGCTGGATGAGGTACATATAACCGAAGAGGAGGTGAAGCTGCTATGCGAACTTGACACCTCAAAGGCGGTGGGACCAGACAACATCTCTCCGTGGATCCTTAGAGAGGGAGCGGAGATATTGTGTACCATTAACAAAGATCTTCAACACATCATTTGAAACTGGGCAACTCCCCGAGGTATGGAAGATGGCAAATGTAGTCCCAATTTTTAAAAAAGGGAGACAGACATGAGGCACTAAACTACAGACCCGTATCACTAATGTGTATAGTATGCAAGGTCATGGAGAAGATCATCAGGAGGAGAGTGGTGGAGCACCTGGAAAGAAACAAGTGTATAAGTGACAACCAGCACAGTTTCAGGGAAGGAAAATCCTGTGTCGCAAACCTACTAGTTTTATGACAAGGTGACAGAAGTAAGACGAGAGAGAGGGGTGGATCGACTGCATTTTTTCCCACTGCAAGAAGGCCTTCGATACAGTTCCTCACAAGAGGTTACTGCAAAAGCTAGAGGATCAGACACACACAACAGGAAAGGCACTGCAATGGATCAGAGAATACCTGACAGGGAGGCAACAACGAGTCATGGTACGTGACGAGGTGTCAGAGTGGGCGCCTGTGACAAGCGGGGTTCCACGGGTCAGTCCTAGGACCTGTGCTGTTCTTGGTATATGTGAATGACATAACGGAAGGGATAGACTCAGAAGTGTCCTTGTTTGCGGATGATGTGAAGTTAATGAGAAGAATCAAATCGGATGAGGATCAGGCAGGACTACAAAGAGACCTGGACAGGCTACAAGCCTGGTCCAGCAACTGGCTCCTTGAGTTTAACCCTGCCAAATGCAAAGTCATGAAGATTGGGGAAGGGCAAAGAAGACCGCAGACACAATATAGTTTAGATGGCCAAAGTCTGCAAACCTCACTCAAGGAAAAAGATCTGGGGGTGAGTATAACACCGAGCATATCTCCCAAGGCGCACATCAATCAGATAACTGCTGCAGCATACGGGCGCCTGGCAAACCTACGGATAGCGTTCCGATACCTCAGTAAGGATTCGTTCAAGACTGTATACCATTTACGTCAGGCCCATACTGGAGTATGCAGCACCAGTTTGGAATCCACACCTAGTCAAGCACGTCAAGAAATTAGAGAAAGTGCAAAGGTTTGCAACAAGACTAGTCCCAGAGCTATGGGGATTGTCCTACGAAGAAAGGTTGAGGGAAATCGTCCGGAGGACAGGAGGGTCAGAGGAGACATGATAACGACATATAAAATACTGTGCGGAATAGACAAGGTGGACAAAGACGGGATGTTCCAGAGATGGGACACAGACACAAGAGGTCACAATTGGAAGTTGAAGACTCGGATGAATCAAAGGGATGTTAGGAAGTACAGTGGACCCCCGCTTAATGATCACCCCCCAATGCGACCAATTATGTAAGTGCGTTTGTACGTGTATGTTTGGGGGTCTGAAATATACTAATCTACTTCACAATAGTCCTTATGGGAACAAATTCGGTCAGTACTGGCACCTGAACATACTTCTGGAATGAAAAAATATTAACCGGGGGTCCACTGTATTTCTTCAGTCATAGAGTAGTCAGGCCATGGAATGGCCTAGAAAGTGACGTAGTGGAGGCGGGAACCATACATAGCTTTAAGGCAAGGTATGTTAAAGCTTATGGGGCAGGGAGAGAGAGGACCTAGTAGCAATCAGCGAAGAGGCGGGGCCAGGAGCTGTGACTCGACCCCTGCAACCACAAATAGGCGAGTAACACACACACACACACAAGCACGTAAAGAAACTAGAGAAAGTGCAAAGGTTTGCAACAAGACTAGTCCCAGAGCTAAGAGGTATGTCCTACGAGGAGAGGTTAAGGGAAATCGACCTGACGACACTGGAGGACAGGAGAGATAGGGGGGACATGATAACGACATACAAAATACTGAGAGGAATTGACAAGGTGGACAAAGACAGGATGTTCCAGAGATTGGACACAGTAACAAGGGGACACAGTTGGAAGCTGAAGACCCAGATGAATCACAGGGATGTTAGGAAGTATTTCTTCAGCCACAGAGTAGTCAGTAAGTGGAATAGTTTGGGAAGTGATGTAGTGGAGGCAGGATCCATACATAGCTTTAAGCAGAGGTATGATAAAGCTCACGGCTCAGGGAGAGTGACCTAGTAGCGATCAGTGAAGAGGCGGGGCCAGGAGCTCGGACTCGACCCCCGCAACCTCAACTAGGTGAGTACACTCACTCACTCACTCACTCACTCCATCCTTTCCTAGGATGACCCCCTACCCCTCCCCTCCAGGTTATCCCATTTTGCTCCATCCTCTAAATGACCAAACCACAACCACAAACCCTCTTCAGCCCTCTGATAATACTTTTAGTAAATCCACACCTCCCAGTAATATATATGGATCTGAAAGTGTAGTAGTTCCTACAATTTTTTGTGTGGTGGGTTTCAATTATCCAACAATTTTACTCTACAACTTAAGAATGACTTGATTATCCGACACTTCTGGCCCACTCACTTTCCCATGCCCAAGTCCTTGTCCATTCTGGTCAGTATTTATGAAATTCAAAATTAGCCCACTAGTGATACATTAGTCACTGAACCCAAGTGAAAATTTATACTCTTAGATTAAATTACTTATTCGTAGTAAAAGCCCCAATTTTGTAGACTGCTGTAATGTATTAATAACATTTTTAATTTTTTACAGTGCAAACCATTTATATTATTACACATTTTCCAGTCTTCAATAACCCAGAGGACTTTGATGAGTTGAGTGCTCATGGGACCGATGGTGACAAATTAAATCTTGTGCGTAATTCACTCTACGTGAAATTTGACCCATTGGTGTCTGGGCGACAGTCTCTTGCACCATATCTTGCACAACACCTGAAAGAGTGAGTTGAGCTATCCAAAATTTTAAATTCTAGGATTTGTAATTCTTTATCCTGCACTGAAATAAGTGTTATAGAGTAGAGGGTGATTAATATTTTGCAAATTTCTCTATAAATTACCATCCATTTTACAGTGCTTGTGTAGTTTGTCTATACAAGATTTCCAAGCTGCATTTTAAATGTATATTTTGTAATTATCCCTTAACATTTAATTTTTAGTATATATCTTAAGCATCTGTGCATTACAGTACCTTGATACTCTGCATATTGATTTCATTGTGAATTGATATCTGACTAGGTCTAATGCATTGGATCCAAGGAGATGTAGTGGACTCATCTCGTTCAGCCCCTCGCCCACTAAGGTTAGTATCTGTACACTACAATTTTTTGCCAATGGTCCCAGAAATTTTGTCAAGAAGATATCTGGCCTTCATTTAAGGAACCAGTGCTACCCTCTTTCTGCAGATTAAAGCAGATTGCCTCCCATTCCTCAGGCACTGTGACCCATAAGACTTGGTACTTCTCCATGATTGGAAATAGTGGTAGAGTATACTGACAATGTAAATATGACACTGGGTTATGGCTTCTTATTTATATTAATAGTACCTAGTGAACCAAATGTCTTAAAGGTAAAATGCCATAACCTGCATTCCTCACACTTACAATTTAGCTACTAGAAATGCACAAGTGATGCTGCTCTTTAAATGCTGAGCAAAATTTTGATAATGAAATCTTGACTAACTTTAGGGCAGTGAAGCCTTGAATTGATGGACTCCCAATTATGGATATCTGAAACTACGGAGAACAAAAAAGTTGGTCAAACTTTGGAATTATCGTCCAGTAGTTTGGCGACTTATGTCAATCTGCCAATTCCTAACTTTGTCAGTTTGTATTACAATCATGAAAAATGAATTATATCATTCAGAAACTAGATACTATTTGGAAGTAATAAACACCCCCCCTTCTTTGTATTAGTCCATTAATTTGAGGGTTCACTATTACAATGTGTTATCTCGCCCTGCCATTATTTCCATTTATAATGGTTTTTTTTTTTTGTATTGTACTTTTATTTTGATAAGGTGTACTGTAGGTACAGTAAACCTTCACTTTAACAAATACACTAGTGGGTAGCTAGTAATGGTTATGGTGCATAGAGCAGATTAACTGTGATTTTAGCAATGCAGGTCGGCCATCACTAATCCAGCAATCGGTTATCCGGTTCCATCAGTAATCCGGCACTAATTTCGGCTAACATAATTTCAAATTTCATCATTATACTGGCTCAAATCATTATACTGACTCAGAAATTGTGCAGATGGTTGTAAATCCACAGCAGCAAGCCAGTGGAGGAGAAAGTGATGAAAATGAGGAAGATGTAGCAGAAAGTCATAACATAAGAAAGAAGGAACACTGCAACAGGCCTACTGACCCATGTGGAGCAGGTCCATGTCCCCCTCTCCCCAGATTAGCCCAGTGACCCACCCAGTCTGGTCACCTCCACTCAAGGAAGGAGCACAGCTCCAAACCCAGCAGCACAAGCTGGTCAGGTCCAACTCTCGCCCACCCACACCCACTCGTGTATTTATCTAACCTATTTTTAAAACTACACAACATTTTAGCCTCGATAACTGTACTCGGGAGGTTGTTCCACTCATCCACAACTCTATTACCAAGCCACTGCTTTCCTATATCCTTCCTGAATCTGAATTTTTCCAACTTGAAACCATTGCTGCGAGTCCTGTCTTGGCTGGAAATTTTCATCACGCTATGTACATCCCCTTTATTTATTCCTGTTTTCCATTTATACACCTCGATCATATTTCCCCTAATTCTATGCCTCTCGAGAGAGTGCAGATTCAGGGCCCTCGGTCTATCCTCATAGGGAAGATTTCTGATACATGGGATCATCATTGTCATCCTCCTCTATACGTTTTCCAGAGCATTTATATCCATTCTGTAATACGGTGACCAGAACTGAGCTGTGTATTCTAACCTAACCACTTCGTAATCCAGCACACAACAGGTCCCAATGATGCCGGACTAGTGATGGCCGATCTGTAACTGAATTCTGGAACCAGTTGACTTTCTCCATTGTTTCTGAATAAATTAACCAAACAGATTTTGGCCCAAGTTTCTCAAGTTCATTCAATTGAAGGTTTACAGTTTCATCCAGTTGTATGCAATTTCCTTTTGTATCTGGATACTTTAAAATGAGCGATTTTTGTAGGGTAACCTGCATCTTTGGGGTACTATAATTTCTTTACTGAAATGCTATGTACAAGTTAAAATTGTAAACACTCCACTTATTGTCCATCAAAGTTGACTCCCTCTTAAAGTATAATTTGTGTAAATTTGTATATACAGTGGACCCTTAACCAACAAAGGCATCGTTTAATGATAAAATTGACTAGCGAAGTGTTTTTGCGTAAAAATTTTGGCCCAGCCAACGATGAAAAACTCGACTAACAAACATTCGTCCTGAACGTGTCCATCTGGCCTGAGTGCCTCAGCTCGGCTAGTGTGCCATTGTTTACAAGCCAGGGTGGACGGTTGCACACATACATTCGATAAATTTTGTATTTCATTGTTTTTAGAGTTTGTAACTGCTAAATAATCCACCATGGTCCCAAAGAAAGCTTCTAGTGCCAACCCTGTGGTAAAAAGGGTGAGAAATACTGTCGTACCACAGTCAGCTGCTGCTGTACCATGGTCTGCTGCTGCACCACCGTCAGCTGCTGCTGTACCACTGTCAGCTGTTGCTATACCACCGTCAGCTGTTGCTGCTGCTGTACCGCCGTCGGCTGTTGCTGCTGCTGTACCGCCGTCGGCTGTTGCTGCTGCTGTACCGCCGTCGGCTGTTGCTGCTGCTGTACCGCCGTCGGCTGTTGCTGCTGCTGTACCGCCGTCGGCTGTTGCTGCTGCTGTACCACCGTCGGCTGTTGCTGCTGCTGTACCACCGTCGGCTGTTGCTGCTGCTGTACCACCGTCGGCTGTTGCTGCTGCTGTACCACCGTCGGCTGTTGCTGCTGCTGTACCACCGTCGGCTGTTGCTGCTGCTGTACCACCGTCGGCTGTTGCTGCTGCTGTACCACCGTCGGCTGCTGCTGCTGCTGTACCACCGTCGGCTGCTGCTGCTGCTGTACCACCGTCGGCTGCTGCTGCTGCTGCTGTACCACCGTCGGCTGCTGCTGCTGTACCACCGTCGGCTGCTGCTGCTGCTGCTGTACCACCGTCGGCTGCTGCTGCTGCAGCTGTACCACCGTCGGCTGCTGCTGCTGCAGCTGTACCACCGTCGGCTGCAGCTGCACCACCGTCGGCTGCTGCTGCTGCACCACCGTCGGCTGCTGCTGCTGCACCACCGTCGGCTGCTGCTGCTGCACCACCGTCGGCTGCTGCTGCTGCACCACCGTCGGCTGCTGCTGCTGCACCACCGTCGGCTGCTGCTGCTGCACCACCGTCGGCTGCTGCTGCTGCACCACAGTCGGCTGCTGCTGCTGCACCACCGTCGGCTGCTGCTGCTGCACCACCGTCGGCTGCTGCTGCTGCACCACCGTCGGCTGCTGCTGCTGCACCACCGTCGGCTGCTGCTGCTGCACCACCGTCGGCTGCTGCTGCTGCACCACCGTCGGCTGCTGCTGCTGCACCACCGTCGGCTGCTGCTGCTGCACCACCGTCGGCTGCTGCTGCTGCACCACCGTCGGCTGCTGCTGCTGCACCACCGTTGGCTGTACTACTCGATGTGGAGAGACTGTTGTTGGTGTGGCTTAACGAGAAACAATTACCGAGAAACAATTAACCCCAGAGGGTTAGCCACCCAGGATAACCAAAGAACGTCAGTGCGTCATCGAGGACTGTCCAACTTATTTTCATTGGGGCCCTTAATCTTGTCCCCAGGATGTGACCTACACCAGTCGACTAATGCCCAGATGAACAGGTAAAAATGCCTGGATCTAGTGCTCATATTGGCGAATTTAAGGTCTGCAAAGGTTTGTTTGACAGACTTAAGAATCGTAGTGGCATACACAGTATAAGGTATGGCAAAGCCGAAAAATTCATCCCCCAACAAGTGTTCCATTGTAACAAAAGCCTGTTCTGGAAGAAAATGCCAAACAGGACCTACATTACTCAGGAGGAAAAGGCACTCCCAGGACACAAGCCTATGAAAGACAGGCTAACTCATGTTTTGTTGTAATGCTAGTGGGGATTGCAAATTGAAGCCTTTACTCGTGTATCACTCTGAAAATCCCAGTGTGTTCAAGAAAGTCTCATCACTCATCAATACAGCTAAGTGTCATTTATTCTTCATGTAGTATTTACTGTGCATGTATCCTTGTTTTTCTGTGTAGGAAAATGTATATTTCATGTGAAAAAAAATTTCATACTTTTGGGTGTCTGGAAAGGATTAATTGGATTTCCATTATTTCTTATGGGGAAAATTGATTCGACTAACGACAAGCTCTCTGGAATGGATTAATATTGTTGGTTGAGGGTCCACTGTAATATGTGCAGTACAGTATATGCCCAGTGTAACCCTTGTTTGAGAATGCTTTCCTGGCATTCTGTTGTAAAAAGTTTCTTCCCAGCCATAATGATTGAGCCTTGGTTGATTGTTACCCTCTTCAGATCTTTCTAAATTTGTATTTGCTATTGTGAACCTTTTTATTCTGGCAGCGCCAGAGAGAAGCAGAACCAGCAGGAACTCCTGTGAAGGCCCTTACTAGCAGTGTTTCTGATGATACTGTCTTTGATGCTACAAGCCTTGAAAACACAACGTTTGCTGAGAGTGGTAACACTACTGTTGTGGTCTCGAGTCAAACGCTCAACAATACCACTATGATTACTAACATCACTGATCCTAGTGAAACCTCTCTTCAGTTATCAGTAAGTAGGTTATAAGTTTGCTCTCGTGTACAGTACTGTTTAAGCATTATTTGGTCTTAAGTGTACCTAATGGCTGGTAAAATATTTTCATGCAAATTATAGATTGGAAGGTGGAATGGTGAATTTAACATAATCTTTGGTGTATTGTAGAACTGTATTATATAAGGGTAGGGGTCATCCTAGGAAAGGTTGGAGGGAGGGGAGTCAAGAAGTTTTGTGTGCAAGGGGCTTGGACATCCATCTGGTGTATTTAAGGAATGGGGCAAATGGTTTTCAGAACTTCATGAGCTGTTGAAGTGTGAGAAAGGTAGCATTTTATGAAAGGATTTGGGTAAACTGGTTAGCCAAACTTAGTCCTGGAGTGCCTGCACTGAAGGTGTGGAGATATTTACTTTTTAGACGAACATCTGAACTGTAGTATCAACACACCTCTGAAGAGACTGCGGTGGTGAAAGTGTTTCTTCTCTTTTGGGTTGCCCTACCTTGGTGGAAGATTACCAGTGTCAAAAAATGAATTGCACCTGTACCACACAGGGTTATCTTTATTTTAAAGAGGTTTCACCAGCCAGTGCCTTTTCATATTCAATAAAGCTTAACTGAAGACCCTGTATTCCTTCAGTAATAAGTGGTGTGAGCATGAATGACCCTCAAAGTCACCAGCACACTCTTCATACAGTATTTTTGTTGTGCACATTCTTGTTTTGAAATAAGGTAAAAAGTGAGTTTTATATTACCATCCTTTCCTTTCTCCTTGTCCTTGTTGCTACATAAGTGGTGTATGTATAGTTGATGTGGCCATTATTGGCCAAAATTTTAGACTGGCCTACACCTGTGGCCTCCATCTTCACTACATCATGAACACTAAATGTTCTTTTAATAAATTTTTTCATACTATTGCCAATCACCGACATATTTAACAACTATATAAATGCAGCTAGCATGGTTAAATGATTTTAACACACAAGGATGTGTAATTATTTATTATTTTTGTCACACTGGCCGATTCCCACCAAGGCAGGGTGGCCCGAAAAATAAAAACTTTCACCATCATTCACTCCATCACTGTCTTGCCAGAAGGGTGCTTTACACTACAGTTTTTAAACTGCAACATTAACACCTCTCCTTCAGAGTGCAGGCACTGTACTTCCCATCTCCAGGACTCAAGTCCGGCCTGCCGGTTTCCCTGGTAGACAGCAACCACCCAGGGAAGTACTACCGTCCTGCCAGATGACTGTGAAACAGAAACCTTTTAACTGTTTTGCATGATGGTAGGATTGCTGGTTTCTTTTTCTGTCTCATAAACACACTAGATAACAGGGATATCTTGCTACTCCTACTTACTTTGGTCACACTTCAGACACGCACATGCAGTATTTAGATAAAGGTAGGTAAGTTTTTATTGCATTTATGGATTTAGAAAAGGCATATGATAGTGGATAGAGGAGTAATGTGGCAGATGTTGCAAGTATATGGAATAGGTGGTAAGTTACTAGATGCTGTAAAGAGCTTTTATGAGGATAGTGAGGCTCAGGTTAGGGTGTGTAGAAGAGAGGGAGAATACTTCCCGGTAAAAGTAGGTCTTAGACAGGGATGTGTAATGTCACCATAGTTGTTTAATATATTTATAGATGGGGTTGTAAAAGAAGTAAATGCTAGGGTGTTCGGGAGAGGGGTGGGATTAAATTATGGGGAATCAAATTCAAAATGGGAATTGACAGTTACTTTTTGCTGATGATACTGTGCTTATGGGAGATTCTAAAGAAAAATTGCAAAAGTTAGTGGATGAGTTTGAGAATGTGTGTAAAGGTAGAAAGTTGAAAGTGAACATAGAAAAGAGTAAGGTGATGAGGGTATCAAATGATTTAGATAAAGAAAAATTGGATATCAAATTGGGGAGGAGGAGTATGGAAGAAGTGAATGTTTTCAGATACTTGGGAGTTGACGTGTCGGCGGATGGATTTATGAAGGATGAGGTTAATCATAGAATTGATGAGGGAAAAAAAGGTGAGTGGTGCGTTGAGGTATATGTGGAGTCAAAAAACGTTATCTATGGAGGCAAAGAAGGGAATGTATGAAAGTATAGTAGTACCAACACTCTTATATGGATGTGAAGCTTGGGTGGTAAATGCAGCAGCAAGGAGACGGTTGGAGGCAGTGGAGATGTCCTGTCTAAGGGCAATGTGTGGAAATTAGGAGAAGGTGTGGAGTTAATAAAAGCATTAGTCAGAGGGCAGAAGAGGGGTTGTTGAGGTGGTTTGGTCATTTAGAGAGAATGGATCAAAGTAGAATGACATGGAAAGCATATAAATCTATAGGGGAAGGAAGGAGGGGTAGGGGTCGTCCTCGAAAGGGTTGGAAAGAGGGGGTAAAGGAGGTTTTGTGGGCTAGGGGCTTGGATTTCCAGCAAGCGTGCATGAGCGTGTTAGATGGGAGTGAATGGAGGCGAATGATACTTGGGACCTGACGATCTGTTGGAGTGTGAGCAGGGTAATATTTAGTGAAGGGATTCAGGGAAACCGGTTATGTTCATATAGTCGGACTTGAGTCGTGGAAATGGGAAGTACAATGCCTGCATTTTAAAGGAGGGGTTTGGGATATTGGCAGTTTGGAGGGATATGTTGTGTATCTTTATACGTATATGCTTCTAAGCTGTTGTATTCTGAGCACCTCTGCAAAAGCAGTGATAATGTGTGAGTGTGGTGAAAGTGTTGAATAATGATGAAAGTATTTTCTTTTTGGGGATTTTCTTTCTTTTTTGGGTCACCCTGCCTCGGTGGGAGACGGCCGACTTGTTGGAAAAAAAAAAAATACATACATCTAGGTTTTTCTCCTTTTTCTAAATAGCTCTTGTACTTCTTTATTTCTTCTATTGTCCATGGGGAAGTGGAAAAGAATCTTTCCTCCGTAAGCCATGCGTGTCGTATGAGGCGACTAAAATGCCAGGAGCAATGGGCTAGTAACCCCTTCTCCTGTAGACATTTACTAAAAAAGAGAAGAAGAAAAACTTTATAATTTGTAATTAGTGAATTATAATTGTTACACTAGCCATGTGAATAACCTAACAGCCATCACCACAATCTGCCTCCAATCACTATTTAAACCACAACTTTTTTAGATATTATAAAAACTTCATGCTTAATCCTTCTTGACACTTCCAGCATCACTTATTTCTTTTGGGTGCCATAACTTATGTCCAGACACGAAGAAATGTAATGTGAATTAAATATAGGATAACCAGTCATATATGGTATGTGTCCAGAGGCTTAAACTAATTTGCTTAGGCTAAGCAGTTGTTGTGCCTTCCTCTCGCCAAAATGAGGGCCTTCCTCAAGGAGTGGACATGTGCTCCAAAAAATTATGCGTTACACCAATTCTTCCCTTGTGCATCTTGATTGTAATGGCATGCTAATATTGGTAATGAAAATTTTAATATACACAGAATATTGAAAATGTGAGCTATGAGCACATGATTTATGGTTTTGTACTGTACATGTGTATATGCATAAAAATAAATTTCCAGTCTTGCATATTTATGTCAGTGTCCAGCAGTAGTAGTCAGCCATCAAGCTAATCTTCAGGTTTTCCTTGATATCTCCTCTTCATGATTATTTCATTGAAATAGTTCCCTGGGATTCTATTTCACAAACTACATTTTTAGGGGAAAATGTTTCAGATATGAATTCAACATTACGAAAAACAGTGTATTAGAAATGTGTTTTTAAACATAAACTGAAGCCAATGTTGACCAGTGCAATCAGTTTATACAGTGGACCCCCGCATAACGATTACCTCCAAATGTGACCAATTATGTAAGTGTATTTATGTAAGTGCGTTTGTACGTGTATGTTTGAGGGTCTGAAATGGACTAATCTACTTCACAATATTTCTTATGGGAACAAATTCGGTCAGTACTGGCACCTGATCATACTTCTGGAGTGAAAAAATATCGTTAACCGGGGGTCCACTGTATATTCTTAACTTCCTTCCTTTCCCCTTCCTTGAAATAGGAAAGGTCATTTGTTAAGTTTGGTTATTTTTTCCAGGTTATCCATGCAGAAAAAATGATTACTGAGCGTGCGATGAAGGAAAAGCTTAAAAATATGGAGTTAATTATGCAGGCAAGTGTTTTTTTTTCTCTCTCAGGCAGGCGCTTTTATTAGTATCTTGTTCGTTTGTAATAATGTATAGTGGAATATTTGGACAAATGTGAATCTTCACTGTACTGTGCAACATTATGTACTCTGTTGGGTAGGTATAAATTATTGGCTATGTAGCTGTATTAGTAATTCCTGTGCATATTTTAAACTGCTTGAGGTGTCGGCTGTAAAACCATTGATCACAAGTCAAAAAATGTGGTACAAGGATGAAACTTGAATTTGTGCATATATATTTGGGTCACCCTGCCTCGGTGGGAGACGGCCGACTTGTTGAAAAAAAAAAAATAAATAAATAAATAAATAGCAAAAGTAGGTTACAACAGTAGTGTACAGTATAACAATGTTAACTGTATTTAATGCTTTTTCTTAATGCTCATATTTTTTTTTTTTTTTTTTTTTTTTTTTTTTTTAATTTTCCTAAGCTTTACAAATACATTGTGTTTAAGGGTATTTAATAATTATGTACTGTTTCAATGCAGTTGCAATAAGAATGATAAGACTACCTCCAATTGGTTAAATATGGCCATTCCCAGAGTTAAAAAGTTTGGCTTGTTTCAAGAAATTAATACGTACTTGCATAAAAGTAGTGATTGTGCTTATTCTACAGGACAGTATGCTGAGGAAGAGCCGCGAGTTTGAGGAGATCCAGAAACGCCTGAAGCGGCAGCTGACAGAGCAGGGTATTGCTATGACTAGCATGGAAGAAGAAAATGCCACACTGAAGTCAGTAATGGAGATGTATAGGTTTAATTTTTTTCAATGTTGATTAGTTGCTTTGGAGTGAGTTGGTTCATATTTAGTGTTCATCTTTATTTCTGACTGCTGCTTAGGTGAGATTCTCCAAACAAATTAATGCACATCAGAATCAGTGTAAAATCTGATGGAAATGTTCATTTTACAAATATTTGGCAAAGATTTTCTGATAGCTGCCATATTTGCAACACTGAATAATCGAACTGTTCTAGTGCTTTATTAATAAATTAAAACTAATTCATTGTTACTTTAAAAAATTTACTGAACTTTGCTGTTAATTTTAAGTGAATGAATGTGCTTGTTTTTAATATTGGAGGTTTATGTATTTTCACTGCTGAAATTTACATTAGTGACAATACATAAATTTATAAAGAAAGCTCAGTTGGTCATAGCTTCAAGCACCCTCTATCTTGCATGGTGGTAAATGGTAATAAATTTTTCCCTTCAGGTCAAGTATTAAACAGATGCAAGGTGTAATGGCAAAGATATTGCAGCATGAAGCATCCAAGGAAAAAGAACACAAGACTCAAATGCTTTTATTGGAAAATCAGTATGAAGTCAAATTAACTGCTCTCCGTAAAGAATGTGAACAGTACCAAGATGAGCTGAAGAAGTCTGAAGTTCCATTCTTTGACTTGGTCAAGTAGGTCCACATACTTCTGAATTCTGTCCACAGCAGGATTTGGACCTGCACACTGCATCAGAGTATGCAGTACTGTATCAACACAGCCAGCTGTGTGTTTTTTTTTTTTTTTTTTTTTTCGAATCCTGCTGTAGACTGATAAATAATGATTGTAAATAATTTTACGAATTGAGCATACTTCTGAATGTTAGTTAATTGCAACTATGTTGAAAGTAAGAATAATTAAGAACAGTTACTAGAGTAGCACATTTCTGTGTGTACTACTGTAATGTGTTAAATCAGTTTTTAATACCTGTACTTTATGTAACAAAATGTACTTTTTTTTTATAGGAGATTCGAGCGATTGCGTGAGGTTACAGCAGTCTTGCATAAAAATGAGGAAGCTTTGAAGTCTGAAGTAGAGAGCTTGAAAGCTAAGATGGCTCAGAAAGAAGAATCATTCCAGTCAGTTGTTAAAACTTTAGAAGAAGCATATGGAAAGTAGGTTATACTTCAAATAATTTAATTTCAAAATGTTTTATTATTATCAAAAAGAAGTGCTACCACAAGGGCTATACAGCTCTGCTTTAAAATGTTTTACCTGGTACAAATTACTAGTTTTTTGACTTTCATTCTAGTTGTAATTGTTATGGAAACGCGTTCGAGGATGCTGGGCCGAGGTGGATGGCTGTAGTTTTTGTTGTGGATTAAGGTTTCAGTAGTTGATTGTACTGAAGTATTCTAACGCATATGGTCTGTTTTACGCTGCAGTAATGACCTTTACATTTTCACCAGGTCATAATAAGCATTACTTGTTGCACAAATCCTTATTTTGTCTTAATTTTACATGGTGTAGTCTGCATCATGTACAGTATCTAAAATTAACACTTTTCAGTATTGCCAGTTGTGCTCATTGTTCTTACCACCTTCATCATTAGTATTCCTCTTAAGTGCCATGGTTAACTTCAGAGATGAGGTTGTGAAAAGATCCAGAAAAAATCTATGAACACAGTAAGGCATGTAATGCTCCCAGAAAGTAAGTGTAGGTGGCATAAATGAGAGGACTTTTGTGGGTCAGAATGTGTGGGGAAGGTTCCATGGCTTGAACCACCAATATTTAATGCATCACTTGATGCTTCTATCCTTTAGGAACATACTATCAAGAAATTTTAAAATGGTCTGGAAATTTGGTAATGGAAAGAATGGGTAGTTTGAGTGATTTAGTGTACAAAAGGGATGTAAAGGAGAAATGTAGACAGTGAAAGAACAAAAAGTAGAGAAACGTATATGTGAAGAGGGTTTTGAAGAAATAAGTAATGGTGTGCAGTACATAGCCTTCCTTCCCACTAGTGGATTAATTAAAATAGTTTGGGCATTGCTTTATTTGAGTGTGGTTTCCTAATAATAGAAGCAATACAATAATGCTTTTGTCATAATCTTAAATTGTGTAAATTACAATACTTCATTTGTAAGGAATAAAAAATTTCTTATTTGTATTTCAGAGCTCAAGAAGAGTATTCAGCAATGAAGCAGAATTATGAGAGAGAACTGAAAAAGGCATCTGTGATGTTGAAGAAAGCTGAAGTGAAAATTCTCACACTCACAGAAACAGTGGAGAAAACATCTGTAGAAAATCAGAGACTCAAAGATTTGATTGAGGATATCACCAAAAATATTGGTGGTAGCTAACTTAAAACTTGAAATAAAAGTAATGTAACTTTCCAGAAACTTTTTTAATTTTTATTGGCATTTATAATTTTATTAATGTATATTAAAGGAAATCTGCAAATTTTATGTAAAAAACTCGTCAGTATATTGTAATAATTATACTGTCAAATGTATATTTTGTATCAAAAACATGTATAATAATGACACTTTTTCAATTCCTTCCAGAATGATTTGGGCAAAAATATTCCAATGAAATGCACTTTCATAGTACAGGCATTTGTAGTTGAGCAGTTTCATAAAAGTACATTTTGAGGAAAAGGTCAAAATAGAGCATACTGTAGGAAACCATAATTCTTGACAGCACAACTAGTTTTGTGGTATCTTTTCTCACTGGTTTCCCTTGCAGTTTAGTGCTTTTTGATTATAATTCTCACTGGTATAGTTAACTTTTCTTTATTATGGTTGTTAATGTCAGCCTTCTGCTTTATTCACACGCTAAACTTATGAGGACTTAGTTACGACAATGACTTGTATGCTCTAGAGCAGTATTTCACCATGGGCTGCGGCCCCACAAGTGTCATTAGCAGGTTAAACCTTGAGCATTTTCAGATGGTTGCCCAGTTATTACTAAAATGCCATTTAACCACAAATGAGAACTTAAGCACTATTTTCATAAGGCTTCCATATTTAACAATCTATACTTTCAAAAAATTTTAATATTTTTGTTTTATTGTTTGGTCTCCTAAATGGGGCTTAAAGAATTTTTAATACAAAAAAATGCATTGTATACTTTTTACAGCAGAGCTATGACTAAGGTTTAGTGCTTAATTTGATGATACTACTACTTTTACAATCCCATCTATGAAGGTTAAAAGAGGGTGACATCCTGAATGTCTGTTTTGATTTGAGAAAGTGTCTTCTTAGTTCCTACATACTCTAACCTGATCCTCACTGCATGAAAACTAAATCTTGTTAAATATATTAGCCAAATGGCTTGCTTATCCACCCTTATACTTTATATAATTTTGTGTGTGCGCACGCGTGCGCAACAAAACTCATTCACCTTATTTAAGTGTTGCATACTTCAGTATGAACATTTGGTGGCTTACACATCCCCCCACCCCTCGTAAATTCTTGCACCTCTGCATTTCTATTTTTGTACTTGCCCCTACAGGTTAAGAAAACTATTATTGTACTTTCAATAATTCTACAGTACACTTTACCCAGTATGCACAAGACTTGTACCCCCTCTTAATTTTTCCTTGTACAAATAAACTAGGCATATTGTCAATGCTTAGGTGTCTTTAACATTTCATGCTGCATTTTTTTCAACATCTCGACCGTTTCCCATCAAGGCAGGATGACCCAAAAAGAAAAAAAACTATCATTCAACATAATTGTCTTTGTAGAGACAAAGAGGCACTCAGATATGACAGTTTGGATGTCCCTCCAAACTGCCAATATCTTAAAACCCTCCTGCACTTTAAAAAGTGCAGGCATTGTACCTCCCATTTCCAGGACAAGTCCAGCTAACCAGTTTCCCTGAATCCCTTCACAAAATATTACCCTGCTCACACTACAACAGCTTGTCAGGTCCCAAAAACCATTAGTCTCCATTCACTCCTATCCATCACGATTGCGCATGCTTGCTGGATGTCCCAGCTCCTTGCCCACAAAACCTCCTTTACCCCCTCCAACGTTTTCAGGATGACCCCTACCCTGCCTTCCTTTCCTTACAGATTTATATGCCCTGCAAGTCATACTACTTTGTTCCATTCTCTCTAAATGACTAAACCACTTCAACAGTCCCTCTAATACTTTTAGTAACTCCACACCTAATTTCCATACTTCAAATTCTCTGCATAATATTTACACCATACATTGCCCTTAAACACGACATCTCCACTGCCTCCTTGCTGCAGCATTTACAACCCATGCTTCACACCCATGTAATTACGTGTTGGTACCACTATTCCGATATATTCCCTTCTTTGTTTCCATGGATAACGTTTGTCTCCCAATACCTCGACACACCACTTGCCTTATTTCCTTCATCAATTCTATGGTTAACCTCATCCTTCATAAACCCATCAGCTGACAAGTCAACTCCCAAATATCTGAAAACATTCACTTTTTCCATACTCCCTCCTTCCAATGTGATATCCAATTTTCCTTTATATAAATCATTTGATACCCTCACCACCTTACTCTTATCTAAGTTCACTTTGCTGTATAGCCCTTGTGGCTTAGCGCTTCTTTTTGATTATAATAATAAGTTCACTTCACTTTCAACTTTCTACCTTTACACACCCTCATATATATAGATATACATTGAACGAAAACATGAACCCGTCCAATATTATATTCCCAAGTGTGTTGCTGCTCTGAAAAAATGTGCACATCAATAGCTCTTAATTTTATTTTACACCAGCTGTCTCCCACCTAGGTAGGGTGGACCAAGAAATGCTTTTGCTATCAGTCATAGCTCAGATGCCCCTCCCGAGTGCAGGCACTGTACTTTACACTTTCAGGACTAGTCCAATTAATTGATTTCCCTGAATCCCTTTGTAAATGTTACCTTGCTCAAAATCAATCAGGTCCCAAAAATCATTTGTCTATTTCTATCTAGCACACACACTCATGCCTGCAATCATCTTAAAAGAATTCCCCTTTTTCTGTAATTAAGAAAATTTCACTCAAGTTATAAGTTCTCTCTGAAATTTACTGTACTTCAGTGTTGTATTTTTAATGCCACCCTTTTCCCACTTGCCATTAATTACCTTGCTTCCTTTCCCCCTCAAGGAGAGCACAGATCCAATTCCTCGTATCAAAATACCCTCGCTGGAGGAAACCTCTATCACCGAATCATGTTTTCTGCAATCAAACGATCTGTGGTTTATATATAATTTGAGACGAATGAAATCTAGCAATACTATGGGTACACCGATTTTCTGACAATGGCTGGTCCGGCATCTCCTTTAGTCTGGACAAAATTACAAGCAGGAAATTCCTGCACTTGCCAGAACTTTACTGGGTAGCCCACAAATGGATTTGTGTAGCCACACATGTGAATTGTGTACACTACTTGCTGCTGGTGATACCTCAATATGTGAGATTCTTAGCTTATTTTGCTCAAATATAACCCTCGCTATAGCTTCTAAAAGATGAAAGTATCAATAGTAGTGTCAAATGTAAACACCAGTCCATATCAATTCAAGACGAAGTTGAACTTGTTGAATTTTTCTTTAAGGTTTTAGCAGTTCATGGTGCGTTAGACGTACAGAAAGTGTACAATTAGTGGGTTAGTGTATTCGTGACCATTGGTTTGACAAAACGGTTAACCCAGCATAGCTTTGGACCCAAGGGTGCCAGAAAATCTGTTGTGCCTGTATTAGTATACCCCTGGTGTTCCTGTATGCTGGTGAGGGCTCTTGATCCAAGGAATTGGATCTGTACTCTTCAGATCAAACATGAATGCCTCTCATACCCCCCAGGCTCTGTATGACCTCTATGGGGTGAGTGCTTCATTATTATAATAATCAAAAAGAAGCACTAAGCCACAAGGGCTATACAGCTTCGTGCTAAATAAATTTTCATGGGGTACACTAAACTCGTAAGGGTCGTACAGCACCTGTGGGAATGGTAAGCAATAAGGTTTGATTGTTACTCTGGTCAAAATCCTCGAATCAAGACACTTATCACTGGCATTAAGGAACCTCCCCTGAAGAGCCACAGTACTTGCACTAAACATTCCTGTGCAGCCTATCTACACTTTTGCTTTAGATAATTTTAGCACTTTAGATTGTTTTATCTATTCTAAGAGGCTTTTAAAGAATGTCAGTCTCATGGTTAACCTTACTGCATATGATTGAATTTACTACCAAATTTAAAATATTTTTGCAAAACAGCATTGCTCATTCTTGCACAATATATTATAAATTGCATCTGAAATATAATTTTGTTTATTATGAGGTCCTCTTCAAGGGGGGCTCCTTGGTGTGGTGAAGAGGCTCTTGGTCTGAGGAATTAGACCTGTCGGTCTACTTCCTCAGACCGAACCTAATTACCCCCCAATCCCCCGTTCCCTATCCCATCCTCCCCTTTTTCCTTTCCTCCTCCTCCTCCCCACCCCTCCCTTTTGCCCCTTTTTTTTTTTTTTTTTTCTCCCACAGGCACGCTAGTTCCTAGGTAGGGGAAAGGGTACCGGGGTCCATCCCATTCCGTTGAGGTTCTTGGCGGTGGCGCAGTTTGCCGTGGAATCTGGATTGCCTGGGGATGTCCTGATCCCTCTCCGGTATCCCGGAGGGTGGCTTTGGGTGTATCTCTGGAAGCCACCTTTCGGATTCCGGGGGTGGTGGCCGAAGGAGGTATGCTTTGTGGCGGATTTCCGGCCGCCCTCTCTTTTGTCCACCGAGGTAGCTTGGCAGATGTGAGGTTGCTATCCCGGATTGCCGGTTTACTGGCATGATGGGTAGGGTATGACACGGGTTCCATGCTGCATCTGCGCTACTTGCGGTGCTGAGGTCCTCTTGGGCGCGGAGGGAGATTTCTGGCCCTTTCATTCCTCCTAGGAACTATCCCTCCCCGGTCCCCCCTTTTTTTATTCTTTTTATTTTTCTTTTTTTCTTAAACAAAAAGAAAGAAGTAACCTAACCATGGCAGCCCTAGTCCATGAACCTGCTACCCCCGGGCCCCTTCTTGATACCGCACCCCGCCTCGTCTTTGGACCACTCTTCAGACACTCCTCATGCCTCTACCTCTTGCCGGTGCTGTTTCCTCACCCGCTTCAGGTACTGAGGCCTCGACTGACTCCTTCGATTTATCTGACCTTCGCTCTCCTCTGACTATGCTTCCGGCCTCTCCCTCTACGGTGCGGCAATTTTCGAATCGCCGGCCTGTTCCGTCGGACCAACTCTGGTCCCACGCCTAAACGACAATGACAATTACCTGCTGACGATACTTCTCGTTCTTCTCAGAAAAGATCGACACGTCCTTCACTACCTTTCCACTATCAGTTTCAGACTGCACAATGGACTAAATTCTTCACTTTACGACCGACTTCCTCTGCTGCCTATCTTTCTGACCACAGTATTGGCAAGGCACTCCTACGCCATGTTGGTAAAGATATTTCTTTTCATGCTCTTAAGAGCGATACGCGCATCGTCACCGTACAGAATGCAACCCAGGCTCATGAGCTTTCTCGTCTTTCCCAAATCGATACTGTTCCTGTAACTATTGAAAAGCATCATTCCCTCAATTCTTGTAGTGGTACCGTCATTCTGTCTCATACCATAGTTCAACAAAATTTCCAGACATGTGGCACTGACATTCTTGAACAGCTGGAACTCCAAGATCTCCCAATCCTCAAGGTAGACACTTATGTTCTTCCTGCCCGCGGGCGGAGACAATACCCTAGCAATGTGGCTCGTTTAACTTTTGACAGTTTATGTAGCAGGACATCGGTTACAAGTTCGAAAGGTGATCCCTACACCGCAACAGTGTAGAAATTGCTGGCGATTTGGCCATCCAGCGAAATATTGCAGATCTATCGCCGAATGCCCAGTCTGTGGTGCCGATGACCATTCTAATATGTCTTGCAATCGACCTCCCTCTTGCCTTAATTGTCATGAGGCTCACCCTTCGTACTCTCGCCGTTGTCAAGTCTACTTAAACGAGCAGGAAATCCGTTACCTCAAAGAGGCAGAAGGTCTCCCTTATGCCATGGCAGTTTCTCATCTCCGCCTCCAAGGGAGACTACCTCGTGTTTCTTATTCCCGTGTTTCAAAACGTCCCCCCACTTCTGGTATCCCATCTTCTGCACCCACCTCTGTGGTTACCTCTCCCATAGTCACTCCTGTAGCTAATTCTTTTGCTGTCCTCGGCTCAGACGTCCCTACTTCAACGTCTCAGTCTGATCTTGCTTCGTGTTCTCTCTCACAAGCCTCAGTAGCGACGAGATCTCGTATGACACCTCCTCCCAATCGTCCCTCTACTTCTCAAAAGTCAAAAAAAGGTCCGTTAACACCTACCCATCTTCCACCTCTTCATTTTCCCTTCCCTGTCTCTGTACCTGGTTCTCCCCCTCTCACTGGCTCTGTTACAAGTGTAGAGGTTCACCCTCCTCGTACTGTACCTTCCTCCCCTGTTCCTTCCCAAGTTTCTTCCTCTTCTGCCACCTCCCAGGTTTCTGCCTCTTCTGTCCCCTTCCACGCTTCTACAGTTCCCTCCACCCTTTCGCCCCCCCCCCCCTACCTTGGTACAGTCCATTACAGTTCCAATCTTTACTCATCCTCCCCCTACTATTTCCAATATTGTCTCCCATATGACGTCTCTGAATTCTGAAACACTTGAAGCAATCTCCATCTGCGCAACTCCTTTCTTCACAGCGCACCGTTCCTTCGCTGCTTGAACGTTTTCCACTGCCTCCGCATGTGGACTTTTCTAACCCCTCTAGTCCGTAGGAACCCTTACCTGCGGATTTCAGGTATCTTTATCATTGCCAATCATGGCCTATTTACAGTGGAATATACGCGACCTCAGGGGTAATCGGGATGAGCTTCAGATGTTATTCTCCCAGTTTTCCCCTGTTGGTGTTTGCTTACAGAAACCAAAATTACACTCTGCTGTTATCTCTCCCATCTCAGGCTATAATTTATTGTATTCTTCAGATCCTTTTCCTGATGGGACCTTTAATGAAAGTGCCCTTCTTCTACGCACTGATATTCAGTACCATCAGCTATTTGTTCGTACTTCGCTGCATTACACAGCAGCCCGTATCCACTTGCATAGGTGGTATACGCTCTGTTCTTTATAACTCTCTCCTTCTCGGGCATTATCTATTCCGGATATTGCCTTTCTTGTTTCGTCATTACCACCACCGATTCTGTTACTTGGCGATTTTAACGCCCACCATTTCCTCTGGGGGAGGGGGTCTCACTGTGATTCCCGTGGCATTCAGTTAGAGGCTTTTCTTGCCACCCACCCCCTCCATGTTTTAAATACAGGTACTCGCACCCATTTTGATCCTCGGACTCACACTCTCTCTTGCATCGATCTCTCAGTCTGCTCTTCCAGACTTACATGACAGCGATCATTTCCCAATCATTCTTACTTCCCCTTCATATTCACCACCTCTTCGCATCCCACGCTGGCAATTTGATCAGGCAAATTGGAACCTTTACTCACACCTAACTGCTTTTAGAGAGGTTCCTTCTTCGTCCTCCATCGATGAGCTTTTACACCTCTTCTCGTCGTCCGTTTTAACCGCAGCTTCTCATTCTATACCCCAGACTTCGGGCAGGCATTCTCAGAAATGCGTGCCTTGGTGGTCTCCTGCTTGTGCTCGTGCAGTACGTTTGAAACGCGCTGCATGGGGCAGGTACCGGTACAATAGAACCACAGAGACTTCTTGATTTTAAGCAGAAGCGTGCGATCGCTCGCCGTGTCATCCGTGACGCTAAATGCACTTGCTGGCAAGATTGTCTCCACCATCACCTCTGCTTCCTCTATGAGTGCAGTCTGGAAAAAAGTACGAAAACTGAGTGGTAAATATTCTCCTGACCCAGCTCCTGTTCTGCGGGTTGCCAGTGTTGATATAGCAAACCCACTAGATGTTGCCAATGAAATTGGCAATCATCTGGTCCGTATTTCTCAGGGACTCCATCTATGCCCCTCATTTCTTTCCTCAAAGTCTGCCAGAGAGTTAGCACCCTTGGACTTTTCGTCTCTCAGAGAAGAACAGTACAGTGGACCCCCGCATAACGATCACCTCCGAATGCGACCAATTATGTAAGTGTATTTATGTAAGTGCGTTTGTACGTGTATGTTTGGGGGTCTGAAATGGACTAATCTACTTCACAATATTCCTTATGGGAACAAATTCGGTCAGTACTGGCACCTGAAAATACTTCTGGAGTGAAAAAATATCGTTAACCGGGGGTCCACTGTATAATGTGCCTTTTACACTTCAAGAACTGGAGGCAACACACTCAGCTTGCCGATCATCGGCAGCTGGGCCCTACGACATTCATATTCGTATGCTACAACATTTACATCAGTCAGCCCTTGCAGTCCTATTACGCCTTTACAATCTTATTTGGTCACAAGGAGTTCTTCCACAGCTGTGGAAATCCGCCATTGTTCTCCCTTTCCGCAAACCAGGCACTACGGGACATGAAACCTCCCACTATCGTCCCATTGCTCTTACCAGTGCAGTTTGCAAAGTGATGGAACGCCTAGTAAATAGACGTTTAGTGTGGTATTTAGAGACACAACAGTCTCTCCACTTGTCAATATGGCTTTCGTAAGGGACGTTCTACCATAGACCCTTTACTACGCTTGGATACGTATGTTCGTAATGCCTTTGCGAATAACCACTCAGTTATTGCCATATTTTTTGACCTTGAGAAGGCATATGACACAACTTGGAGGTATAACATTTTAGCCCAAGCCCACTCCTTAGGCCTTCGAGGCAATCTACCATCCTTCCTTAAGAACTTTTTAACTGACAGGCACTTCCGTGTTCGGGTTAATAATGTGCTCTCCCCGGACTTTATCCAAGCTGAAGGTGTCCCCCAGGGATGTGTTCTGAGCACAACACTTTTTCTCCTTGCTATTAATGATTTGGCCTCTAGTCTTCCATCAAATATTTGGTCATCACTATGTTGATGACTTCGCTATTGCCTGTGCAGGCGCTGACTGTCACCTTATTACAGTTTCTCTCCAGCATGCAGTCGACCGTGTTTCCAATTGGGCCACCACACGTGGGTTTAAATTTTCCAGCACTAAAACCCACCAAATTACTTTCACTAGACGCTCTGTTATCTCCGATCATCCTTTGTACCTCTATGGCTCCCGTATCCCTGAACGTGATAGTCAAGTTTCTGGGCCTCCTCTTTGATCGTAGGTTATCCTGGAAACCTCACATTACCTCTCTGAAGGCAACTTGTCACAGCCGGCTGAACCTTCTTAAAACCCTTTCTCATCTTTCATGGGGAGCTGATCGTCGAACCCTCCTTCGCCTACATTCCACCCTTATCTTATCGAAACTTGATTATGGTGACCAGGTCTATTCAGCGGCATCTCCTGCTACTCTCTCTAGCCTTAACCCCATTCATCACCAAGGATTACGTTTATGCCTTGGTGCTTTTCGCTCTTCCCCTGTCGAGAGCCTCTATGCAGAAGCGAACGTTCCATCCTTATCCGATCGCCGTGATGCCCATTGCCTTCGCTACTATGTACGCTCTCATGATCTCCGCAATCCTTCCATTTATAGAATGGTCACTGATATTAGTAGACATTATTTGTTCGCCGCCCCTGTTTACTCCGTCCCTTCTCTCTTCGCCTTCATTCGCTTTTGTCTTCTCTTCAATTACCACCTTTCTATGTACATATAGCATCTCGCTTTTCCCTACCCCCCTGGGAAGTTCCAGCTGTTCGAATCTGTTCTTTCTCTCTCCCTTGCTCGAAAGCCCAACTGTCTACGGTCGCTTCCCGCTCTCTTTTTCTTGACCACTTTCACTCTCATTCTCATGCCATTGCTGTGTACACAGATGGCTCTAAGTCTTCTGACGGCATAGGATTCGCAGCAGTGTTTCCGGACAGCGTCGTACAAGGGCATTTACTATCTTCAGCTAGTATTTTTACTGCTGAATTATATGCCATCCTTACAGCACTTATCCGTATTGCATCTATGCCTGTGTCATCATTTGTGGTTGTCTCAAGACTCCCTTAGTGCTTTACAGGCTATACAAAAATTTGATACACCTCACCCCTTAGTCCTCCGTATCCAACTTTGGCTACGCCGCATCTTTACTAAGCATAAAGATATTGTTTTTTTTGTTGGGTCCCTGGTCATGTTGACGTACAGGGCAATGAACAGGCAGACACTGCTGCGCGGTCAGCAGTACATGACCTACCAGTTTCTTATAGAGGTATTCCATGTACGGACTATTTTGCTGTAATATCTTCCCACCTTCACACCCGTTGGCAACAACGTTGGTCTACTATGCTCGGCAACAAACTTCAGTCTATTAAACCGAGTATAGGTTACTGGCCGTCTTCTTATCACCAGTGTCGAGGTTGGGAGACTACTCTCTCCCGTCTTCGCATTGGCCATACTCGTCTTACTCATGGATATCTCATGGAGAGGCGTCTTGCTCCTCTCTGTGAGAATTGCCAAGCTCCATTATCAGTCAGCCACATTCTGTTGGACTGCCCACTTTATCAACGAGCACGCAGAATTTACCTCTGTCGTCGTCTTCGCCCCGCTGCTCTCTCTTTACCTTCCCTTCTCGCTGATGGACCCACCTTTCATCCGGACTCTCTCATTGACTTTTTGACAACGACTGACTTACTTCACAAATTCTGATACTTTCAGCCCTTTCTACTTGTATCTCTTGCTACCCTCTACCCCCGTACTATCCCCTGCCCCGCTGTTTTCTGTAACCTACTGATCATCCCTCCTCCCTTCTGCCATCCAATACCTCGCTTCCTTTCCTACCCTGCAGCGCTGTATAGCCCTTGTGGCTTAGCGCTTCTTTTTTATTATAATAATAATAATAATTATTATTATGAGGTGCTATCAAAAATGCTTGTCTAATTTTTGTATGCTTCCTTTGGGGATGGGGTACAGTGGCAGTGTACATCCCTATGCACTACACTCCTTTGTGAAGGTGGGTAATTGGTCATTTTGTTTAGATGGGCATTTTTTCTTTTTGTAACAATAGAATCTGAAAGAACAGTGCTTCAGCTTCAGCATTTGGCAATGAAGAAAGAGTTGGACAGTGTTTTGAATGGCTTCCTCAATTCAAAGGATGAATGCAAGTTGACTATGCTCAGGTCATCAAAGAAAAAAAATGGAAAAAGTGAGGAAGGCTATTGTTAAAGATTGTTGTTGGCATATCAAAGACATTGCAAGTGCTGAAGGGATTTCTTGTGGGTCATGTCAAAGCATTTTGACAAACTTTGAACACGAGGCTGCAAAATTTATGCCCTGTCTGCTGACTAGAGTCCTGAAAGACATGGTCATCCCCCACCCTTCCTGCTAATACCGATATATTATTATAATCACAAGTAAGCACTAAATACCCAGATGCAGTCCATGATGTCTCTCAAAAAATACAAATGACACTAGAGGGGCAATGTTTCAAGGTGGAGGAGATTAGAGTAGAATCTAGGCTGTGCTAGACACTTAGGAAAGAAGAGTTCCAGAAATGTTTTGAGATGTGGCAGAGGCACTAGGATCAGTGTATAGCTTCACTGAGTACTTCAAGGTAAACAAACTAGGTGATAAGGTAAGCCTATGCATTTTTTTCACGGCAGTCCAGGAAATTTTTTTGATAGCACCTTGTAAGTTCAACTTTGTTTTTAAGAATAGAACCTGACCAGTAACACTAAAGCATTTAACACTTGGATTTTGTGAAAATGACATTTTCTTTTACTATCTAAACAAATATTAACATAAGGTTTTAGTTACCCTGAATAAGAGGGATATACATTATTTATTTCATGACATTCTACAGGCTTTGGTATCACATACAGAGGCACTGATGTATAAATGTGAGCAACTCAATGTACAATAATTACAACTTCAGCAGTTTTAGTATATACCATTTGTGGAAGATCCTAAGGTGAATTTGTAGATTGCTTAAAAAAAAAAATTGGCCACATGAAATCTGTCCTGCATTATGGCACAATTAATTTAATATTTACAAATATTAAACTGATTATCTGCTGCAGTTGAATGACACACTCGCACACACACTAAAAACTTTACATCTGATAAAACCATTCACAATACAGTAAGAAAAATCCACTTGACTAGAATTTTTTTTTTCAATCCCTTTAACATACAACAGTAATTCAGGCAAACAATGCTGAAAGCCTAGGATGAAGTTCCAAGATCTGTGAATGTTACTGGGAAATCCTTTAAGAATATTCATGGGGGATAATGGTTTGTAAGAAACATTCTTATATAAAATACAAAAATAGTACATTAGGCATTCAAGACCACACATCAGTCTATACACCTAATCCTCATCATATATAGGACATGCTTAATTTCTTAGATTTGTGGTGGCATTTCAGGTATCAATGTTGACAGTAGTGGCCTATAGTAGGTTTTCACTTTATAGAGTTCTAAAAACTAAAGGAAACTATCCAATTTCATGTACACTAAACATCTATGGTACAGTCATCTCCAATATATTTCAAAAAGATTAAAGCATCTTGGGATGAGGTGTTGGGGGAAATTAGTGCAATAGCTCTTTCTCCCACATACATCACTGCTAGGGGCAATCTTCTCTCTGTATTTCTCTAGACAAGGGTGTGTGTAAAAAAAAAAAAAAAAAAAAAAAAAAGCTTATAGACAGTGAACATCTGTTGCTGTGTTCAGTCAATATCCATTTCCAGCACTTTCAGAGGCAGCAGCTCTAACAGCATGATAGGTATCCTAGCCCCTAAATAAGAATGTTTTTAATATTATGAAAGGAGAGGGGAGCAAGGGACAGAGCAGTCAGCTTTTTTCACTTTTATGTACAATAAAGCCCTTAAGGTATGTTCTTTGATGACAGTGAGGAAGGACTTTAGAACCAAGGAATTGGACTGGCCCCTCATTTTTTCTTGGTTTGACCCTGTATTATACCTATGTACTTTAGTGTTTCCCCATAATTGCTTTACATTCATGAGGAAGGGAGTAATAAACTTATGGATCATACAGCACCTGGAGGAATGGGAGGCAATTGAGTCTGATCCTAGGAAGAGGAAATTAGGTCCAATTTCCTAGATAGAGCTCACTGGAATCAAGGCACTTCCCTTGAGGGGCTCTGATGAATATATATATATATATACTATGTGCACAATAAATACTTTTTGCTGTCTACAGCCACCTTCAGTTATTGCCATCAAATTAAGAAATATGGTGGTAGATGTCTTTACAAAACAATTTTTTTTATTTTAGCACAGCATTCACGTAGGTTAAAGAGCAAACACTACATATAAGGCAGATTACATCAGTAAACATACAAAAGCCTTCAGCAGAGTTTGTCTGTACTTAAGTAAGAGCTCTAAAGGCTGAAGTAGACTTCATTCACACTCGTGTAAAATATGCATTTGCAAATTAAAATTGTGGTTTTTACAAATAACTACAACCAGACAAAGCAATTAACTGCATGGACATAGACATTAACTCTTGTTCACTTGTAAGAAGAAATATTTAAAAAATATCGAAGTCTTGTAGGAAAATACAATTACATATATTAAACCACTGAAAATAATGCAGAAATCTAAAATGTTGGTTAATGAAATCTTTACAAAATTGGACTGAGATGGAAATGCCAAAATTCTTTCTATAAAAATAACATGGCAGGTTTCCAGAGATCTGTTGAGGCACTGATTAAACAATTCAGTAATTCATGTAACTGAGGTATTAAAATACTTTCAGATCAAAACCCTTATTTCAAATTAAGTTGAAACCACAACAAATTTATTGATTTATGGTTTGAACATTTGTTCATATCAATGTTAAAAAAATATCTAATACAAAGTAAAAAATAAATTAATTACCAAATTACCACCTTTATGAAATGGTGTGGGGTCCTAATGCTGCCATCTGCAATCTTCGACTTCCTTCTTCTGCTGATTTTTGTCGGCTTTCTGTTATTTGTAGAGCTCTCATTAGCTGAGCATTTTCCAGGTATAGTTCCTTAACGAGAGAATCACTACGACTGGCCTTACTAAGCTGAAAAATCCCAAAATTCGCCTGTACATTAGTTCACACATTTCAATAAATTTTATATATTTCACGAAAAATTTGTTTGGCTAAGCTTCACCACAGACTATTTAAATTAAGGTACCAAAATTTACAAATAACCAGCTGAACGTTGGCAGGGATAATGTTCCTGCAAATCTAGAATTGACAATACTTGCTACTTATTATATTGGTTTTACTTTTTACTTGAATGCATTATGAGCACATATGGAGACAAAATGGTAAATAACAGGAGTGAGTGTACTATATCTTTTGACCTTGTGTTCAGTGAAGCCAAAATGTTCAGTATTCTTAGCCTCTGTTTCATTACTTCCATGTGTGTTTGCTCTAATACTTGTTATGCATCTAAGCATGAACAAGCTTTTACAAAAAAGTAAACCCATTATATTATTAACTAAGAGTGATATGTTATTAATACTATAGATTTAACTACATACTGAACCGTGACTCAAAATAAGAACAATCTAACATAATTAGCGAAGTAGTTACATTAATTTTTTTTATTTAAAGTAATTATATGCCTCACCTGGTCCTTGTATTTTGCAATATGTTGACCAAGCATTTGCTGAGTAGCTGCCATCATGCTCTCAAGGTTTTGCACTTCAGCTGCATGTTGCTCTCTTGTTACTGAAAACACAATTTCATTTAACACTGACTGTCTTGCAACCCCCCACCCACTCAAAAAAAAAAAAAAAAAAAAAAAAAAAAAAAAAAAAAAAAAAAAAAAAAAAAAAAAGAGAGAGAACACTCAACTGCTGTCTTGCCAAAAATGTGCAAAGTAGCAAGTCAAATGACTCTGATCTACAAGATCCTTGCTCCTCCTTCAATGTAGGTACTGTATTTCCCACCTTCAGGACTCGGGTCCAGCTGACTGAGTTTTCATGAATCCCTTTATAAATACTGTGCTCACACTCCAACAGTATCTTCATTAAAAATGTGTCCCCATTCACTCATAACCTGGTCACACAAGACTGCTGGATGCTCAAGACCCTAAAACTCTAAAAATCCTTTACTTCCTTCCTTCAACGTTTCCTGGGATGACCCCTACCCCTCCTACCTTACATCCCAGATTTAGACACCCATTTCATCTTTTTCCTCTCTATCCTCTCTACATGCCTAAATTACCTCACCATTCTTTCCTCAGACCTCTGAATTTTGCCCTTGGTACTCCCCACACCACCTTTTAATTTCTACACTCTGAATTCTCAACATAATATTCAAACTACACATTGCTCTCAAACATGACATCTTCCATGTAACTTTGTTATACTATATTTTTTCCTATAAAGGAGGCTGAAAACTTCAAATGCCCCAAGTTACATACATCCTCATTTACAAATGCGAACTTATGATACATCTGAAGTTTTAGAACTGCGAAGCCCCAGTCTAAGAGATATGTGAAACATAACCATTCTTTGTATTACTCATTTCTATGCAAACAATTTGTTGGTAAGTTCAAAACCAGAAACCTAATTTATTTACAAGTTGGGGACCTCTGATATATGGGTTATAGTGGACAATAATGTTGATCCATGAGAATGGCTGTACCTGTTAGTATTTGAGAAGCATGGGTATGATGTTGACGAAGTGCAGCTTCAAGGTACCGCAATCGTCCATGACACTGGCGTAGTTGAGCTCGTAGTGACCCATTAATAGTCTCTTCTCCTAAACTTCCAGAACTCTTCAGGAATAGAAAAAATAAAAAAACTGATAAAAATTTTGCAAGAAGACTGTCTGAATATGATTTAAAAATGTTAAAAAACCAATAAACTATTCACTACATTAAGTGTATTTACCACTTGTTGGCCTTATGCCTTTATTAGGTATACTTTGATATGAATTTAATAAAAGAAGTAGACTACTGTACTAGGACCAAAAATAATCTTACATATACCCTGATAACACATTAAAAGAACACTATTCATATTTCTTTTAAAAAAAATATTAGTATACTTGGGTTTTGACAATGTTCAAGCTGTTAACCTGGGAAATAATTTTAAATCCAGCTGGTTTCCACACACAACGTTTCCCTCCATGTCCTGGGTGTCCCCATTGTTTTAGAAGACTAGCTTGTCCCCTTCTCTGTTTACACCATAAATAAGACTGAAAAGTTATTAAATGTGTGGATCAAGCAGCTGATTCTACAAATCAAAGCCATCCACCTTGGCAACTTAGGGTCACATCAACCCTCTCCACTGATGTCCAGGTCACTATGCAGCAGCAACCAGAATTTAAGGTACTGCAACCAAAAGATATTTTACGTATCTTTTAAACCTAGGATGTTGTGTACTGAAGCTATAATACTCGCTGGTGTGGTATTGAGCCATGCCCATTTCCTCTAGAAATGATTCCTTGCCCATTTGCTTGGAAGGTACTGTACATTGTGCATACTAAGCTATCAACAACCAAACTTCTCCCTGGTGATGGTGGAAGGTGGGATTGCATGGTGTTAGTAGTGATAGGTGATGGGGTTGGTGGTGGCTACGGCAGCGGCAGAAACTACATTATGCAATACTGGCCACAGGTGATGGTAGAAGGTGATAGTGCTGGTAGGTGGTGGTGATGGTGGTAACAACTACAGTACATGACACTGGCCACAGGTGATAATGGAATATGGTGGTGGTGATAAATAGTAGTATTGGTGATACCTCTGGTAGGTGGTGATAAATGGTACCATACATTTACAATGTTTAGTATAAAAAATAAATATTTCTGATAAAATAAGCCCTTAAAAAGTTTGTTTTTTAAAGACCCAAACTCTTATGAACCAGACAGAAATACTTAAGATGAAACCTTTATACAGGGGTTAAAAAGCAGATCTGACAACTATTTAATTTCAACCCATCAAAAGCTGCTAAGCAGGACCAAGAGCTAAGCCCCACCCAATTCAGAAGGATAACTATGTATAGCGAATAATGTCAAAGTAAAACTGTAAGAGACTGCCTCTTGAAAGTTTTGTATTTTTCTTCTGATAATACTTTAACAGATACTGGAGCCACCCGATCCATGAGCCGAGCTGAACTACTACCTATGACACTTGACCAACCTGATAACATGGCCTGTCTTCTTGTGTTCCTGGGTTGGGTGGCTCTTCAACTTCTGTGGCATGGCCATTCATTAAGGCAGTTCTTACCTGAGAAAATAGGCACACTAATATAACCAAAATAAAGCAAGTGAAGGAAACTGCACCAAACTGTCTAGTATTTTTAATACACTTAAAATACTCTACAGTACAAAATGATGCACAAATTCTAAATATTAAATTATAGCAAAACAACATCTTCTTTCAACAAACCAGCCGTATCCCACAAAGGCAGGGTGACCCAAAAAGAAAAACAAAAGTTTCTCTTTTTAACTTTAGTAATGTATACAGGAGAAGGGGTTACTATCCCCTTGCTCTCGACATTTTAGTTGCCTCTTACGACATGCATAACTTACAAAGGAAGAATTCTGTTCCACTTCCCCATGGGAAAAAACATTAATATATTCATTAATAAATTTCAACAAGTGGTTGCAATAATAAGTCTGTTCAAGAACAATCTCACAAATATAAAAAAACAAATAGCCAGAAGACCTTGGATGTGTATCAGTGGGTTAAATTATTTAGACAAATTAGTTTATTAAGCAAATTACCTCTTCTAATGAATTGAGGTACTGCTCATGTGAGACTACTAATACAGTTTAGTAAAGTGTGTGCAATCAGATATGCAAGTGACTGAGCTTAAACCCCTGTGAGGATTATTTTCAACAAAGACTGCAATGGTTCATTATAATGCAAAGAAGCACAACAAACAGCACAAATATCTACTTCAGTAAACACCTATGAAGTCTGTGAGTGTGCAGCTGGAATGACTGAGCTATACTGGTCTATAAGAAGACATTAAGTACCTGTACAAAAGTACATTTATTACAAAAAAATAAATGACCACAGCTACTCATCAGCAACACAAATCCCAAAATGATCAAAAAACTTCAAGGCCTTTTGACTACCATTGGCAAAGCTTTTGATACTTGAACCTCATTACAAGCTACTGTACTAACATTACTGATGTGGGCTAATTCATAATCATGAGAACAATCAAGGCATTTACACTTAGCACAAGTAATCAGAGGGTTACTAAGTATTTATCATCATTGCTCGCTTGCAGATAATAACAGTGGCTCTACTGCAGTAATGGATATATAAAAAATATCTTTAGCAAAACAAAAGAAAATTACAAATAAAAAGACATGAACCCGTTAGTATATGCCTGTATGACCCTAGTTGGTTTAGTGTAGTTTTTATTATAATAATAATAATAATGTCAGTATATACAATGTATGTAAAGTAAAAGGACACAAGTACAATTAATATAATTTTTTTCTATTTACCAACACTCAGCTTTTCTTCACTGTAGACATGGAGAAGTGATTAAGGTGCTTACATGATTTATTTAAAACATCCTAACAAAGTAACATTTTAGAATTATAAAGCAATTCAATACAAGCATTTTGTATCATTAATATCCCATAATTCTTACCATGATTGCCATCCAAATTTTCTTATTATTTGACTAATTATAAACTATTAGTAGCAACAGCTGATGGCTAGAGTGAAGTCATATGTTAGCTTAAGATAAAATACTGTTATTGTTTTGGACTTGGATTATTCAGGCAACACCAAGATTAATTACATTACATATCTAGATATTTATTTTAAAAAACATAATCTTTTTAAGAAAACTCAATTTTTTTTATCAAGTTGACAACCACTCACACTGTTTCTACCTGCAGGTGAAAGATAACTTTAATTCAAAAGACTAGTAATCAAAGAGTATTTACAAGACCATATGCTACACTATTTCTGAGATGGATACATGAGGGATGATGTGTGTAACTACAGGTGTCTCAAAAAGTGTATTCATTTTGATAAAGAATATGCGAGTATATTTCCCAAGGAAAAACATAACACAAAATGGTACATACTCCCTGTATGGAATGACACACACAGGTTTAAAACTTAATATAATACACTCTATTGACATTCAAACAATGTACGGCAAATTAGAAATAATACTGAAAATTTTCAAGTGTGTGTACTGCAAATGCTGTGGAGGTTAAGAATTTTGTAACTAAGTCTCTAACAAAAATAACAATTTCAAGAATTCATGCTAAATTTGAACTGAAAGGTACTGTGCAAGACATGCATAAACAACACTTTGGAAGACCATGAACATGAATGGTTTAGGATAATGCTATAGTATTAACAGCATTTAAAAATTCTGTAGAGTTTGTGTGCCTTAGACTGTCTTAGGCAAGTGTACATAGAAATCTAAAAGTTGCAGTAGTAAACATATAGTACATGCTAAAGCTACAAACAATGAATGAAGATAATTCTGATCACTGTGCTGAGCACTAATTGATGAGGATACATAGGTAATAGACATTTTTCTAGACTGATTAGGCAACACTGAAGTTATTTTGTACAGTACTCTGGGATGCAAAAATTTATGTACTGGTACCCTTAGAGTTTAAATATTCACAGGAACAAGGCAGTGAATTTGCCATTTCTTACAACATGATGTGTATTCCCAAGATACTATATATTTTTTTTTCTTTGAAAGAACTAGTCCTGGTGCTGGGTACCTAACCATGCTGGAGTCGTCCAATAACCCAGCCATTCATCTTTTTTTTTTTTAACAATGGCCATTTCCTACTGAGGCAGGGTGGCCATTTCCCACTGAGGCAGGGTGGCCATTTCCCACTGAGGCAGGGTGGCCATTTCCTACTGAGGCAGGGTGGCCATTTCCCACTGAGGCAGGGTGGCCATTTCCCACTGAGGCAGGGTGGCCCAAAAAAGAAGAAACACTTTCACCGTCAGTCTTCCCAGAGGGGTACCAATACTACAGTTCAAAGAAGCAAGTATCCCCATCACTCCTTCAGAGTGCAGGCACTGTACTCCTCACCACCAGGACTCAAGTCTGGCTAGCCAGTTACCCTTAATTCCTTATGCAGATGGAAAGGTTTACTGTACTAACAGCAAGATGGAGCACTCCTATATTTTCATAATGATGTCAGGGTCTACCTTGATATTAATTACATTAAACTAGCAGACAGGGCAAAGAGGAACTGTTATATACTCCCTCATAACTACACTGGACTTTCAGCTGTGTCACTAACCTGAAGAATAGTGTACAGGAGGGTCCCGCTTACAGCAGGGCTACTGCTGTAAGGCAAAAACCACTGTATAGTGAAACATAGCCCTTTTTTTCACTTTCAAATGCATATAAAAGCCTAATAAAATGTTTACACTATCATATATTAAGTGAACAATACAGCTAGGTGTGAAGGCTTATTCAGCCCTGTAACAACTTCAGACAGTATTACCCAGGCTGGCTCCTCCTCAGGAAAATTAATGAATAGAAAAAGAAATAATAATTCACAAAGATAAACACTTTATTATTTATTAATGCAAAGATAAAACAGTGAAACATGAAGGTGTATCCTACTTGAAAGAAAAATGAAAAATGAAATGAAAAATTGCCATTTGAATTCAACGCTAATATGTACAGTTATACTGGGGTGTCTGGTGGAGGTTGACACCGTCTTGTAGAAATTGTAGCCGTTGATAATGATGTGTGGGGGGGGGGATTCACAGGTGTTGGTGACAACCCAACGACTAGTTCTTCACAGAGTCTATAGCCTTGAATAGTCAGTCCAGATGACAGGAACGCAGGTTCTTTACCACTGCAAAGATGACGGGTAGTGTTCTGTACAATTAATCAGGTAGGTAGATTATAAGGTGACGTCCCAAGACCGGTTTCAGTCTGTCTCCTTCAACACTTCTCGTTGGTTGGCAGGTGACCCGATCTGTCATTCCAAGAGTTGTGCTGGGAGCTGTGAGTCAAGTGATTACTGTTTGGCCGGAGCCCCACACGTCACCTTTCGGGGTGGAGAAAAAGGGGGGGGAGGGGATAGCGGGAGCGAGACTGACCCTACCTTAACAAGCAGCCGGCAATCAAACTATCATCACCATATACTCGCTCGCTACACCTATCTGTTGAACTTTTCCCCTCACACTAGGCCTAATAAATGCATATACAGTACACAGATACTTTAAAATATTTTCAGCCTTAGCTTATAGTGAGTGGTGAATATATTTGTTGCAGGAAGTCTTAAATAAATGAAGAATGGGTATAACTGAAAACTGCTGTATTAGCAAAACACTGTAAACAAAGCACAGTAAAACAGGGCCCTCCTGTATAGAAGGAAACCACTATCAATGGTATTTAAATTACAATATTGATCCATCTGATACAAGCCATTGATCACTATTTTTTTCTTCACTAATATAGTATTCTTTCTGAAAATTTGTATGTATTTTTTGAGACACCCTACACAGTGTATATATAATTTTATAGAATACAGTTTGCTTTTCCGGAAACTTACTTGCAGGTTCAATTTCTGTTGGTTCACCAACTCCTGAACACGTTGCTCTGATTCTCTTCGAACTTTCTCCAATTCTTCTAGCACTGAAACAAAGCAAATAGAAGAAAAATATAAACTGCATGCAATTAAGCAGGTTGACGATTATTTTATGAAAATGGGGCAAAAAATTATTTTAGTTCCTTCATTTAAACTTTTGTTATCATAATTCATAGACTCCTGTGGGTAGTATCTTCCTTGCATCTGACTGGCTCACTACATGACCAGTTAGGCAGCATCTCGCATAAATACCTCCAATTTGTTTCACTAGCATGCACATATTACTAGGCAATATCCATCGACTTCACCACTGATTTCAGAGGCTATACCTAACAAGCCAAGAGTTTTATGTCCTAGTACAGTACAAGAAAGCTTTATTTAAAACGAGTTGGTTAAAAAAAATTATTAAAATGAAATCAGTGGTTCCAGGGAGATAAAAATATTCGAGCCTTAAAACTGAAAAATAGTTATGCAGAAGATGAAGAAATATTCAGCACAGCTAGAGCTAATAAATGTTCCCCCTTCAAAATAAGATAATACAGTGGACCCCCGCTTAACGATCACCTCCCAATGCGACCAATTATGTAAGTGTATTTATGCAAGTGCGTTTGTACGTGTATGTTTGGGGGTCTGAAATGGACTAATCTACTTCACAATATTCCTTATGGGAACAAATTCGGTCAGTACTGGCACCTGAACATACTTCTGGAATGAAAAAATATCGTTAACCGGGGGTCCACTGTACTGTACAATACTATATGAAATTGGAGCATAAGTAATATTAAATATAGATTAGAATGATGTCTATCAAGGCTCAATGAGGAGTTTTGGTATAATTTCTATGTAGTCATGGTGGAGAATGAAAAATAGCAGGCATGTTTTTTTTTTTTTGCCTCCATTATACATGCACCTTCACACCTTGAAAAGTAACAAATTGATGTTTATAGGAAGAGACAGCTATGTTGAAGCTAATTAACTACAGTAAACTCCTTAATTAATGGACTAATAAGTGGAGAGAGGGTGCACGTTATTGCCAGTTGTCCATGGAGTTTGAATTATAAATTTTATTTTTTCTCCATGAGGAAGTGGAATAGAATTCTTCCTCTGTAAATCATGAATGTTGTAAGAGGTGACTAAAATGCTGGGAGCAAGGGGCTAGTAACCCCTTCTCCTGTATATGTTACTAAATTTAAAAAGAGAAACTTTCATTTTTCTTTTTGGGCCACTCCACCTCGGTGGGAAACGGCCGATTTGTTGAAAGACAAGAAGAGGAAGAAATAAACAAAGTTAGGAATCAGTGAACTTGGTCCATTGATTTAGAAGACTACCAGACACTAAAAATATAACCTGTAAAACAGTACAGTACTAAACAGGAATTAAAGTTGGAAGTACAATGGTACAGTCATGTACAAGACACTGCACTAATTTTACAGTAATTTTACTCACCTTTTGTGGTTGAAAGATGAGGTGTAAAGTGTCATGAACAACAGTGGTGACTTAAAATGACATTTATTCTTAGTCAGAGGAGCTGTAAAGCTCCACAAGTGAAATTGTAGATGGCTGCCATCAACAATAAACTTAAAAGGATTGTCCTTGCTTAACACCTTATTCCTCACATACCCATGACACGGAGACTCCAGACTAGACCTTCCTTATTAGTTCAATTTCTGCTTAGCACTGAAGTTCACATGTTTCCTCTTGGCATCACCACTTACTTTGGAAGCCATTGCTAACTGCACTTTACTATGTTAAAATTCATATAAAATGCTGTAAATCCAAGTAAAAATTGTAACCTGAATGACAAGTGTATCTCTGAGCAAGGACGGACAATAAACTGATGCAGATAGTCTATGACTCGGGGGAACAATAACAACAGGCAGGTCCTGTACAAGGATACTCTGGCCTGTACCAGATAAATGTCAGAATCATCAGACCTAATCTGTTGATTCAGAAGATTCCAAGGCACTTTTGCTACAGATAAAATCCAGAATCTATTAATTTTTTCCATTTTGTCCGATGATTCCAATGTTCGTCCAGCCAACATTTATCCGTACTTTCAAAAAACTGTCAAATGAGGATCTGTTAAGAGGTTTTACTGTACTCATTAGTTACCAAAAGTATTCAGTTACCTGCTGTAACTTGTAGTTGTGCTTGATGAAGCTGTGTTGAAAGGTTATTAACTTGTTCCTGGAGGTTAGCACACTCCTGAGCAGCAAGGTGTCTCTCCTCAGACACACGGGCCTCCATGCTACTCTCCTGTGCAAATCACCAAAACTTGCTCAGGAATTTTAAATACAAAGGAATCACTGAAGAAGTCTATACAGTCTTAAAGAGCATTTAGCAAATGTGAATTTATCATGCCTAAAATAAATTAAAAACCCAAGTACGTATTTTCAAATGTGAAAAAAAAAAAATCAGTTTGGGACACAGATACAGCAGTTTTTTTGCTGCTTTAGCTAAAGCTATACAAACCCCTTAAATAACCCACACATACAGTCAGTGTACTACTTGCAAAGAAATAAAATTTGATTGATTTGATAGGAAAAAACTTATAACATTTTGGTCTTCCTTGGACCATTAACTATTCATCATAAGTTTTTCTCTCTTATGTGCAGGTTATTTGTGTATTTTTCCAGTCATGATATTGTGCTTTTTTATTAATTTACAAACCCCAAATAAAACTGGGAGCAGTCATACTTGTGACTAATTTTGAGGGGTTTTCAACCCTCACATCCTAGCTTGAAGATTTCATACATCTGAAATAAAAGTTCAAATAAAGATCATACTGTATTATTCTTTATCATAAACACAATTACTAGTATGATCAGAATTACAAAAACAAAATCACTGACATACCAACTGATGTCTCTCCTCCCTGAGGTCATCAATTTGCTTCCGCAAGAGCGTCACCTCTTCCTCCAGCTCAGTAACCTAGCAGGTTAATAAAAAAAATTAATATAAACTCGTGTAAAGGTGAAAATAAAGTCTAAAATAATTATGACAGTTTCTGAATAATCCATATTTCACATACATTATCACTATTATATTCCAAGAGAGAGCACTGAACCCAAAAATTCACACAGTGCTGGGGAATGAGTGGTTATCAGTTAAATCAGGAAAGATACTTCAATTCCTAAGATCAACCTCCATTTCTTAGCATCAAGGCATACAGGCACATCCCTGGAATGGTGTCTCACATACAGAGTTTGCTTTTTCTAGAAATACAGGTGCTAACACTCATAGCTGTATCCTAAACTCAGGTATATCACCTAAATAAATTCACGTAGAGTACTTTGCAGATGAAATTTAACTTTTGTTATTCATTTCTTTACTTTTCAATACTGGTATTCAGTTAGTTACAATAATTATTTGTTTATTTACACTTATTTAGTGGCAGTAGTTATTTATTTATTTATCATATCATATATTCATATTTAACTTACAGTGGGTTTGTCAGAATGTAACCCAATCATAAATCAAGGAGCGCCTGTGGTATTCCCATATGGATAAAGTCCATTTCATTGGAACCATAAGTACCTGTTTTTCCCAAACCGCACTCTCATCAATGGTTGACAAACGGTCAGATTCATCAGAATTCTCTCGTCCTCCACTTGCTCCTGTTCCTCCACCTCCTCCTCCAGACAGCACCAGATCTTCATATTCCCGAATTTTCTTCTCCAGAGCAGAAAATTTATCATCATAAAGGCGGCGTTCTTCTTCATAGTAATCCTGTTCTTCTTGTAGTTTCAATGTCCAATAGTCTTCACTCTTGTCAAATTCCACACGAAGAATCTGACAAATTGGATAAATAATTATTTTTTTATTTTTTTTATTATCACACTGGCCGATTCCCACCAAGGCAGGGTGGCCCGAAAAAGAAAAACTTTCACCATCATTCACTCCATCACTGTCTTGCCAGAAGGGTGCTTTACACTACAGTTTTTAAACTGCAACATTAACACCCCTCCTTCAGAGTGCAGGCACTGTACTTCCCATCTCCAGGACTCAAGTCCGGCCTGCCGGTTTCCCTGAATCCCTTCATAAATGTTACTTTGCTCACACTCCAACAGCACGTCAAGTATTAAAAACCATTTGTCTCCATTCACTCCTATCAAACACGCTCACGCATGCCTGCTGGAAGTCCAAGCCCCTCGCACACAAAACCTCCTTTACCCCCTCCCTCCAACCCTTCCTAGGCCGACCCCTACCCCGCCTTCCTTCCACTACAGACTGATACACTCTTGAAGTCATTCTGTTTCGCTCCATTCTCTCTACATGTCCGAACCACCTCAACAACCCTTCCTCAGCCCTCTGGACAACAGTTTTGGTAATCCCGCACCTCCTCCTAACTTCCAAACTACGAATTCTCTGCATTATATTCACACCACACATTGCCCTCAGACATGACATCTCCACTGCCTCCAGCCTTCTCCTCGCTGCAACATTCATCACCCACGCTTCACACCCATATAAGAGCGTTGGTAAAACTATACTCTCATACATTCCCCTCTTTGCCTCCAAGGACAAAGTTCTTTGTCTCCACAGACTCCTAAGTGCACCACTCACTCTTTTTCCCTCATCAATTCTATGATTCACCTCATCTTTCATAGACCCATCCGCTGACACGTCCACTCCCAAATATCTGAATACGTTCACCTCCTCCATACTCTCTCCCTCCAATCTGATATTCAATCTTTCATCACCTAATCTTTTTGTTATCCTCATAACCTTACTCTTTCCTGTATTCACCTTTAATTTTCTTCTTTTGCACACCCTACCAAATTCATCCACCAATCTCTGCAACTTCTCTTCAGAATCTCCCAAGAGCACAGTGTCATCAGCAAAGAGCAGCTGTGACAACTCCCACTTTGTGTGTGATTCTTTATCTTTTAACTCCACGCCTCTTGCCAAGACCCTCGCATTTACTTCTCTTACAACCCCATCTATAAATATATTAAACAACCACGGTGACATCACACATCCTTGTCTAAGGCCTACTTTTACTGGGAAAAAATTTCCCTCTTTCCTACATACTCTAACTTGAGCCTCACTATCCTCGTAAAAACTCTTCACTGCTTTCAGTAACCTACCTCCTACACCATACACTTGCAACATCTGCCACATTGCCCCCCTATCCACCCTGTCATACGCCTTTTCCAAATCCATAAATGCCACAAAGACCTCTTTAGCCTTATCTAAATACTGTTCACTTATATGTTTCACTGTAAACACCTGGTCCACACACCCCCTACCTTTCCTAAAGCCTCCTTGTTCATCTGCTATCCTATTCTCCGTCTTACTCTTAATTCTTTCAATTATAACTCTACCATACACTTTACCAGGTACACTCAACAGACTTATCCCCCTATAATTTTTGCACTCTCTTTTATCCCCTTTGCCTTTATACAAAGGAACTATGCATGCTCTCTGCCAATCCCTAGGTACCTTACCCTCTTCCATACATTTATTAAATAATTGCACCAACCACTCCAAAACTATATCCCCACCTGCTTTTAACATTTCTATCTTTATCCCATCAATCCCGGCTGCCTTACCCCCTTTCATTTTACCTACTGCCTCACGAACTTCCCCCACACTCACAACTGGCTCTTCCTCACTCCTACAAGATGTTATTCCTCCTTGCCCTATACACGAAATCACAGCTTCCCTATCTTCATCAACATTTAACAATTCCTCAAAATATTCCTTCCATCTTCCCAATACCTCTAACTCTCCATTTAATAACTCTCCTCTCCTATTTTTAACTGACAAATCCATTTGTTCTCTAGGCTTTCTTAACTTGTTAATCTCACTCCAAAACTTTTTCTTATTTTCAACAAAATTTGTTGATAACATCTCACCCACTCTCTCATTTGCTCTCTTTTTACATTGCTTCACCACTCTCTTAACTTCTCTCTTTTTCTCCATATACTCTTCCCTCCTTGCATCACTTCTACTTTGTAAAAACTTCTCATATGCTAACTTTTTCTCCCTTACTACTCTCTTTACATCATCATTCCACCAATCGCTCCTCTTCCCTCCTGCACCCACTTTCCTGTAACCACAAACTTCTGTGCATTTTATTTTTTCTGTGCATTTTCTATATTTCCTATTTGTCTTTTCTCATGACAGTGAGAAGCTAAATGCCTGCACATACAGTCAAATTCCATAATTAATGAACGTGCATATATTGTATTAAACAATGGTATGGGTGGGGTTCAAACGCACGGCAAGTGAGTTGTAAAACTCCTGGCCAGTGAGCATATTGACCTGGAGTTTTACGACCCACCTGTCATGAGTTCGAGCCCCACCTGTGCTGTTGTTTGTTTGTAATCATGTTATTATGATTTCGTAAGTCATGTTGTATCAATTTTGTTCATACATTCAATTCTGTTTCAGTGTTGGGCTCATTTTATGTTTCAGAGGCTGCATCTCTCTAGATCATGCTCTAATCTGATTAATATCAACATCTATAACAATGTCTAGAAAGAAGAAATTTGGGATCAGGACATCCACCAAGCATATTTTAAATGAAATTCAATGGTTATATTTTAATTTAGAAGTTGCACGCAAAGCCAAAAAAAAAAAAAAAAAAAAAAAAAAAAAGGGATGAGGGAGGGGGGATTGTGAAAAACTCAAATAACCTAATCTATTTCCAGGAATCCCCCAATAATTTTTTATAATGAATCCTGAAAGCCACCAATTTGTGAGCTTGATGGTACTTTGAGTATTTGTGTTATCCACAATCTTTAGTTATTGTTCATAAAAATAAATTTCCAGATCAGTTGAGAAACTCTTAAAAAGCAAATTAGGAAACCTGAATGACACCTTTTCCTATTCTCAATCAGTTAAGGTTTTAAATTACTGGGAAACGAAGGAAGACTTGCTATTCTCCTTGTTGGAAAAAAATTTGCAGAGAATTATATCAAATCTAGATGCAATGCCTAAGCAAGGTGAGAGAAAACAATTATATTGCAAGCAAATTTAGTTATTCTGCTCATCCAAGCAGTGCATGATGGTGATATAAGTGACAAAGCCAATCTTACAAAGTAGAAATTTAACACTACATGGGTAGAAATACATTGCCTGCACTCTGAAGGAGTGAGAATAATGCAGTTTGGGAAACCTTTTGAACTGTAATGTCAGCACACTTCTGGGAAAACAGTGATTAAATGAGTGATGATGAAAGTGTTTCCTCTGTTTCTGGGTCACCCTACCTTGGTGAGAGACAGATGGTATGTTTAACCCTTTGACTGTCGCAATCCCCAATCCTGAGGTGTCTCCTGGTGTCACAAAATTTAAAAAAAAAAAAAAATTCTTTTTTCTTATGAAATGACAGAAAATCTTTTCCCGATTGTAATGACACCAAAAAAATGAAATCTGATGGAAAACTGACGGAATTATGCTCTCGCAAAGTTAGCAACCTCGACGATATTTACAAATCGGCGATTTCGCCCACTTTGAGCCCTATTTTCGGCTAATTCCATTGTTCCAGTCGACCAAACTCATAGCTATTTCTTTAGAACTCCATTTTTTCTATCGATTGAGTACAAGAAACTGCCCATTTACCGATTTCAACTACTCAATAATGTGGTCAGAAATTTGCAATTTGGCTAACTTCACGAAAATTAAAAAATAAGACAATTTCAAAATAAGGTCCAGAATGAACAATGCAGACATTCCTGGCTCTAAAATAACATTTTCTTTGTTCATCAGTCATGTCTCCAGGCCCCTCTGATATTACTCTTGCTTTCTATTTTGAATTTTTATTCAAACAAAAAATAGAAGTCTTACTATTATGCAGACTACTGCAATACTGTAATAATTGTATAAATAACATCAACCCATTCATGATTGCATATTAGAATGGCTAGTTGGACATTTATTAGACAATGACATCATTTGTTTACTTTTGAACATTGGCAAAAATCAAACATTTTCCCTACTTTGAGCTCCATTTCCAGGTTCTTTTTATAGTAAAATCAATCAAAATCACCTCTACTTCTATAATATGTTTTCCATTCTATCAAATGAGACCAAGAAAATGAGAATACAACCATAAATACTATACGAAAATAGACCACAAAGTTGGCATTTTAATTAAAAAAAAAATGGTCAGTTTTTTTCTCATTATGCACTGTGTGCTCCAGGATTTTTTTTATATGGTGCACACTGACCACACAGACCCATTCTCTCACATGTGGGCCTACCAGCTTTCTCCTGCTTGATTTGAAGCCGCTAGAATTTATGAGTATATATACGTCAAACACGGTACCTCGTAAGACGTATATATACGGCCGCGACAGTCAAAGGGTTAAAAAGAAAATTGTACTTTTTGAAGATATTTTCATTCATCTGTACTTAAAGCAGAATCAAAATACGAGGCTTACAACACTTCCAAAAAGAAAAAAAAAAAAAAAAAAGTTACTAAAAATTTTAGACTTTTCTCCTACAGAATAACAGAACAATGAAATGGAATACAAAAGGAGATACTAAGTGCTATAACCACTAGAAATAATAAAAATATATGATCAAACATTGAAGATGGCAGGGCCAGGAGCCAAGACTCTTCCCAGCAGCCACTTATAAATAAGCACGTACCATGTGTTAGTAAGTTTATTCAGGTATACACATACAGTTGCACAGATTATCATACATAGCAACATAAGTGTAGAACCTAGGATAACCCAAAAAAAGTGAGACAGGGTCCTTTTATTATGTGCATAGCTCCACTTCTGGAGCTGCAAAGGGGTAATAACAATGTACAACATTGTAATACCAAGCAATCAAGTGTAATGGTGCCTAAAACTAATTTATATTTGTCAGTAATGTACTTATTAGTCCCCACCTCCATGTCTTGCTCAAGTTTGTTATTCTTCTCCAACAAAGTGGCTCTCTGCTTCTCCAGGCTGTCACGTTCAAGGCTCATCTCTTCTTCTAGAGCAAGAACCTAAAAAAATTACACAACTAAAAATATTTTGTGCAACAAATATATATAAAATGAATAAATTTTGTATGTCGTATTTTGCAGCACATAAGATGCATTGGCATACAGGTCACACACTAAATTTAATGAATATCCCTTGTTTAATACTTTTTTAATCAGTTTGTTAAATGGAATTATTCATAGATCCCAAGCTTGACCCCAAAGCCTGACCTTCAACGTGTAGGGTGCAGGGTGATTTTGAGGGTCAGATTTTGAATGAAGAAAAAAAAGGACACTATATGCCACAAAATATAGTACGTGTACATTTTTTTAACATATTGGCCATCTCACACTGAGGCAGGATGACCCAAAAAAGAAAAAAAGAAAATTTTTCTTAATTTTACGTTTAGTAATTTATACAGGAGACGGGGTTACTAGCCCCTTGCTCCCGGCATTTAAGTCACCTCTTACAACATGCATGGCTTACAAATATTTAGCACAGTATTGTCCAGAGGGCTGAGGAAGGGTTGTTGAGGTGCACAGGAAGGGTATTGGACTATGCGTGAGCGTGTTTGATAGGAGTGAATTGGTTTGTTCTAAGTAAGTAAAGCACCCTGAAATGAAAATGAAATGAAAACTATAGAATAAAAAAACTGTCACTGAGAAAGATTGTGTTGTGGTAAATTATATGATTCAGTAATGCATTTTTCCTTAGTAATATAAAAATATTGAAATTTAAATTATACTGTACATTAAAAATTTTACTAATAAAAGAGTAAACAGATGCCTACTGTATACATTTTTTTTTATTTGTGGAAGCCTAAACAAAAATTGAGATAAAGCATGAACAACACTTGCCTGTTCTTCAAGAACTTGGAAGTCATCACGAGAGAACTCTGAAACAGAATGATCAACACTGTCTTTATCAGGATCATTTGTGTTACAGTATGTGGTGTAAGGCAACTCGCTGGCCTGAGGCTGCTTCATACTTCCTTCCTGCTCAGTTTTATTGCAACTGTCCTCATTTTCCTTGGTATTATCCTCCTTCGGTGAAAGAGCACGTCGTTTTTTCTGTATCTTTTCTATTAGTGAGCGACATCGTTTTCTCATGTTCTCAAACTCAACCTCCCTCTGCTAGAAACAACATTCAAGTTAGCTTATAATAAGAATGAAAAAGTTGCAGTAACAATCATACTAAAGAACGTATTATACAATCAGCTAGATACAAACTTATCTTTGAATAAGTGAAAATTCAAAGTTCATGAATATAACATGAAGATTTTTAGATTTGAATCATATACAAATTAGTGAGTATTTAAAGGCAAGCATAAACACTTAACTCAATCAAACAAAATATAAACTAATTGATATGTATGGCAGTAGGCAAGAATTTTACAAGGTTAGGCAATTACAGTATTATATATAACTCATAATCTTTAATGTACATACAATTGTTAGTCTTTACATAAACATTTCCAAACTAAACCTAAAAGGTATTAACCTTCCAGAAACATTAACACTTCGCTACAATTTATGTTAAACTATAGCTTATACTGATGACTACTAGACAGTACTATATACAGTACAACATTTGACATTTATTATCACAACAATATCTTCAATATAATTTTTAGTTTCATTTTATAATCATGTAAGCTATAGTTTTAAAATACAGCATAAATGTAAAAATAAATTAAAATGAGACATGATGCACAAGGTAAATACCATAACATTAGAACGATGTCTTACAATATTAGGCAAGTCATGGTTTAAGCCTCCAGCACAGAGGCAGGTTATAGTATAATCATGCCTAAATCAAGAAGTGCAATACTAAACAAGAAAAGAAAACACAAGAGTACAAAAAAAACTGAGGCAAAACAGGGACTCATATGTGACTTTCTCTCAGCAATTCTGTTTCCATGGTCTGTGAGAGGTACATTGATGCATACACGACTAATCCCACAAGCTGAATTCAAAGTGTTTTCTGAGCAGTGAATGGCAAATGTCTGAGTCACCATGTAACACAAAATCTTAGAACAAGATGTAAGGTAAGGTAACAATTTTATCATAATTGTGATGAAAACATAAATTAAGTTTCTGCTGGTAATCAAATCTCAATTGGAAATCAGGTCCCTAAGATGCAAGTGAACTGGTGCAATGATTTTAGGTTGAAGTTTTGGAAGTAGTGTCTATTATTAAGTGCTAAGTATAACTGCCGAAAGACCATTTGAAAAGTCCATTCACACATATAATGTATACAGAACAACAAGTGACATTTTCCCAACACTGCTAGATACTGCCTACAATTACATCTATCCTGATCCTTCCTACCAACTTGCCTTCTAACCCTTAAACTGTCCAAACGCAGATCTACATTCACTTGCTTCGCGCTCCGAGTGCACAGACCCATTTTCTCATTTCTAGGCAACTCAGGCCTATCGTGCCAAGGCATGTAAAATAAAACACTGATCTACATTCGGAGAGCTACACACGTGAACATAGATCTACATTTGGACAGTTTAAGGGTTAAATTTTATTAATGACAAATCCCTGATTTATACACATGATTCTTCCTAAATTATCACATCCCATCACATCCTATCACATCCTGCCTCGGTGGGAGACGACCGACTTGTTGAAAAAAAAAAAAAAAAAAAAATTTACAAATGCAGGAAAAGGTTCTTGTATGATGCAAGTTTAAGAAGAATGAATGCACTTGGAATACAATGTCATGAAATAGGAGCACTTTTTATTAATGATCAATAATGCAGTATATAAAGTATTTATGGGTACTATACATCTTTCCATTGTACTATTTGAATAACAAGCAACAATTTAAAGTAGGTGAGTTGCATAAGGTAAATGTATTAAAGTAGTTGCATTACAAGTGTAACATAAAACATAAAATTGCATTTTGTACAGAGAATGAGAGAATGGACAGAAGAATTACAAAATATAGCCTATCAGTAGGGTAAGCTATTTACCAGGGAACAAGGAATAACAGAGGGGAAAAACATTTTGATATAAATTAGTGAAAAAGAATGCCTATGTAAGTAAAAACATATAAGAAGACTATTACTGAAAGAGGAAATATGTTTAGAGTATACATTCATATAAAATAGAGTAATAAATCTAAATATCCATGCTAAGTGCTACTGACCTTAGTTATACTTTAAATATGTACAGTATGTATGTATACATGCATGCATGTTTATATATGCGTGTATGTGATGACTTAGGTTTAAATCCTGTTGGCTGAAATATACCTTTGCTTATCTTTCTTTCAACAAACCGGCCGTATCCCACCGAGGCGGGGTGGCCCCAAAGGAAAAACTTTTACTTGTTTTTACTTTTACTTATTTCTGTGAAAAGCATTGAGTATAGTGTCACTCATATGGCCAGAACATATGGAAGGGAATGAAATAGCTGGAAACCATGCTTGAGCCTCAATGGTGTGCCTGGCATTAAGAGAAACATGCCTTGCAATCCAGCAGGCCACCATACATCTTGTGGCATTTGTATTATTATTACAATCATAACTAAACACTAAACCTACAAGGGCCATACAGAGCTGCATCTATAGCAGAGTGCTTAAAGTTGTTAGGTTTGTAGCTAGCTACACTTGTGGAGGGTTGACAACCTAGGTTTGAATCCAGCTGGCTGAGATATATATAGTAATGTATGTATGTATCCTAGGTAGTGGGTTGGTAGACAGCAACCGCCCAGGGAGGTACTACCGTCCTGCCAAGTGAGTGTAAAACGGAAGCCTGTAATTGTATGATGGTAGGATTGCTGGTGTCTTTTTTTCTGTCTCATAAACATGCACTATGTAAGTATACTTTTTTACAGCAACTGTCAATATTAATTATGCTTAGCATGTAATAGGAGCCTCATGTTATTGGCAGAGTAGCAATAAATGTTCTACCTTCTCAAGGTTTGTCCTCATCCCCAACTGGCCCCTTTCTTCAACCATCTTGAGCACCTCTACCCTTACTCTAGCCAACTTTCCTTCCAGTCCCTGATACTGTTCTTCTAGCATTCGTACTCTGCCCTGAAGGAAGGTACATACACCATCAGAGCAAAACATTGATGCCTAGATTTTTTTTGGCCAAGACTTCTGACTGATTACACTAAATGTTCTCACCTCTTTTGAAGCATGAGAAGACTTTAGAAATGCTAGTCTGGCAGCAGTAGATGGTCCTGAAGTAGATCCTGGATATGTTGTGGTAGTGGAGTCGCCACCTCCAGATTCAGCAGGGCTATCTATTTCTTGCCTAAGGACAAACCAAGAATGGTACAGAAAAAGTATTGAAGCCACAAAATTGTGACTGGACAATTAACCAGAAAATTGTGACTAGACAATTCACCGCAAAATTGTGACTAGACCATTCACAACTAACATACAACTTGGAAAGGGAAATTTAGATAATGTTTGGGTGTGTCTTGGGCCATAATCAAATGACCTGACAAGGGTTCAAGATGAGTCAAAAACTCTCCTAACTCACCAAAGGTGATGAGTTATATCTGACTTATTTCTTCCTCTTTGAATGCACACTATACAAAGAAAGTCTATATAATCTACATTGCAAATTATTGCACAAATGTTTCAAGGAAAATTAAGAAGTAGTAATTAATCCCTGATAGTCAGGGCAGCTATACTTCCTACAGGGTATTTTGGTGACTAACACATTAATGGACCATAATTATCTTTTATGAATTAGTTTGAGAAATATCACTGGTTATTTGGGAACAAAGTGAGTCCCTCCCTAGTCTTAAGTCAGTTAAAGAAAAAGTGTCATGAAAACTCTAAACAAGTGACATTTAATTTTTTTTTTTTCAATGAACCGGCCATATCCCACAGAGGCAGGGTGACCGAAAAAGAAAAACGAAAGTTTCTCTTTTTTAAATTTAGTAATGTATACAGGAGAAGGGGTTACTAGCCCCTTGTTTCTGGTATTTTGGTGGCCTCATATGACACACATGGCTTACGGAAGAAGAAGAATTCTTCACTTGACCTAGTCCTCTTGAAACAGTTTTTGAAAGATATACGTACCATTACAGATACAGTTGTACACAACAAATCACTTACCTATTGGTGAGTAATGTTTCAACACTAATGCGCTGAGATCGCTCCTGCTCCTCCCTGCGAAGAGCCATCTCTAGTTCCTCTAATGCCACCGTTAACTGACCCTGTGTGTCACCACACCTCATACACTGTGCATAGATAATTTATGAGTGCTATGCATATAAGAAACTCCCTACTTCTTTACAGATAAAACACGATACAGCAGTTGCCCCATATCCGCAGGGTTGTGTTCCAAGAGGTACCGTGCATACCCAAAACCATGGATGGTAGTAAACCTTATATATAGGTTTTTTTGTTTACATACATATCTACAATAAGGTTTAATTGATAAGTTACACACAACAAGTAGAGAATTAGCACTTTTTCATTGATGGGAAGCTTCTCTTAGGCTTTGAAGAACTGTTACCATTGCTACTTTTGTGCTCGGTGGCCATTATTAAGCAAAATTAAGGGTTATTTTCAGGCCACAGTAAACCACAAATAACTGAAACCACGGATAACTGAAACCACGGATAACTGAAACCATGGATAACTGAAACCACGGATAACTGAAACCATGGATAACTGAAACCACAGATAACCGAAACCACAGATAACTGAAACCACGGATACGGGGGACCTACTGTATAATGAAAATTCACAGTGGTATTTTCTGCAAAAAAATGTTGCAACATGTAGTGGGTTAAATACACCATTATTTTTTAATATAGTATATACATTAACTCTTTAAAAGGAAAGTTTAAAGTAGCTGCAAGATTGGAGATGTTTTAGTTTCTTAAATTCCAAAAGAATTTAGGCTATAAAAAGTTTGACATATGGTATGCAATATAAGCAAACATTAAAATATATTATGGTATACAATATAAGCAAATATTAAAATATATTATACAGGTGTTATTAATACCATACTGTACAATAGTTACAGACCATGTAGTTCCTAGTTGACAAGAACCTATCAACACATACTGGATGAATGTTTTATAGTATTCTATACAATTTTTTTTTTTTCAACAAGTCGGCCATCTCCCACCGAGGCAGGGTGACCCCAAAAGAGAAAGAAAATCCCCAAAAAGAAAATACTTTCATCATCATTCAACACTTTCACCTCACTCACACATAATCATTGTTTTTGCAGAGGTGCCCAGAATACAACAGCTTAGAAGTATATACATATAAAAATACACAATATATCTCTCTAAACTGCCAATATCCCAAACCCCTCCTTTAGAGTGCAGGCATTGCACTTCCCATTTCCAGGACTCAAGTCCAGCTATATAAAATAACAGGTTTCCCTGAATCCCTTCACTAAATATTACCCTGCTCACACCCCAACAGATCGTCAGGTCCCAAATACCATTCGTCTCCATTCGCTCCTATCTAACACGCTCACGCACGCTTGCTGGAAGTCCAAACCCATCGCCCACAACACCTCCTTTACCCCCTCTCTCCAACCTTTTCGAGGACGACCCCTACCGTGCCTTCCTTCCCCTACAGATTTATACGCTCTCCATGTCATTCTACTTTGATCCATTCTCTCTAAATGACCAAACTACTTCAACAAACCCTCTTCAGCCCTCTGACTAATACTTTTATTAACTCCACACCTTCTCCTAATTTCCACACTCCGAATTTTCTGCATATTTACACCACACATTGCCCTTAGACAGGACATCTCCACTGCCTCCAACCGCCTCCTCGCTGCAGCATTTACAACCCAAGCTTCACATCCATATAAGAGTGTTGGTACCGCTATACTTTCATACATTCCCTTACACAAATAACCCGCACATAAAAGACAGAAGCTTACGACGACTTTGTCAATGGTCCAAGTCGGACCGAAACGTCGTCGTAAGCTTCTGTCTTTTATGTGCGGGTTATTTGTGTATCGTTCCAGTCACGGTATTGTGCCTTTTTGTTATTTATACATTCCCTTCTTTGCCTCCATAGATAACGTTCTTTGTCTCCACATATACCTCAACGCACCCCTCACCTTTTTTCCCTCATCAATTCTATGATTAACCCCATCCTTCATAAATCCATCCGCTGATACGTCAACTCCCAAATATCAGAAATATATATAGAAATGTATATATATATATAGATATATATATGCTTGTGTATGCATGTATAGTGTGACCTAAGTGTAAGTAGAAGTAAGATGTACCTGAAACCTGTTTAGGAGATAGAAAAAAGACACCGGCACTCCTACTATCATGTAAAATAGTTACAGGTTTCCATTTCACACTCACCTGGCAGGACAATAGTACCTCCCTGAGCTGCTGCTGTCTGTTAACCCACTACCTAACTCATTACAATTATTATAACTACTATATTTCCACTGCAAAGTGCTAAACCCATGTGTGTCAAACAGAGCACAAGGAATGGGAGGCAATTAAGTTTTATCCAAGAAAGTGTAAAGTAGATAAATTTCCCCAAATCAAGAACCCTTCACAAGCATCAAGGTAAAAACTCCTTTCCTCCCTCCCCTTTGAAGAGAATTCAATGAAATCTCAGCACACTTCAGCCTGCCTTACACAGAATGCCCACCATTCTTGCACTTTTATTATTTAACAGAGAATTCACTTTTATTCCATCATTCCATTGGAATAATTTATCAGATTTATGAAATTAGATGTTGCATTTCCAAATATAATGTAGTAGCCTGGTGTGCATTTTCTATGTTGAGTGAAAATTTGCTGGCTGTGGTTGTCATCATTGTTTAATTTAGAGGCAACAAATGTGGTGCCATCTGCAAACAGCATTGGTGAGTCACTTGGCATCTATTTACTCAATGTTCCAAGGATCTTCACACCCACCACCACAGATGGTGGTTGTGTTTAGTGATGGTGGTTGTACTGAGTGGTGGTGCTGGTTGTGTTGAATGGTGGTGGTTGTGTTGAGTCTCCTAAATTAGAAATATTACAGGAATAAGAACTATTTTATCACCCAGGGAGGTACTACTGTTCTGCCAAGTGAGTGTAAAACAAAAGCCTGTAATTGTTTTACATGATGGTAGGATTGCTGGTGTCTTTTTTCTGTTTCATAAGCATGCAAGATTTCAGGTATGTCTTGCTGCTTCTACTTACACTTAGGTCACACTACACATACATGTACAAACAAACAAACAAACATATATATATATATATATATATATATATATATATATATATATTGTAGGTAGTAGGTTGGTAGACAGCAACCGCCCAGGGAGGTACTACCGTCCTGCCAAGTGAGTGTAAAACGAAAGCCTGTAATTGTTTTACATGATGGTAGGATTGCTGGTGTCTTTTGTCTGTCTCATAAATATGCAAGATTACAGGTAAGTCTTGCTACTTCTACTTACACTTACGTCACACTACACATACATGTACAAGCACATATATACACACCCCTCTGGGTTTTCTTCTATTTTCTTTCTAGTTCTTATTCTTGTTTATTTCCTCTTATCTCCATGGGGAAGTGGAACAGAATTCTTCCTCCGTAAGCCATGCGTGTTGTAAGAGGCAACTAAAATGCCGGGAGCAAGGGGCTAGTAACCTCTTCTCCTGTATATATTACTAAATGTAAAAGGAGAAACTTTCGTTTTTCCTTTTGGGCCACCCCGCCTCGGTGGGATACGGCCGGTGTGTTGAAAGAAAAGAAATATATATATATATATATATATATATATATATTGTAGGTAGTAGGTTGGTAGACAGCAACCGCCCAGGGAGGTACTACCGTCCTGCCAAGTGAGTGTAAAACGAAAGCCTGTAATTGTTTTACATGATGGTAGGATTGCTGGTGTCCTTTTTTCTGTCTCATGAACATGCAAGATTTCAGGTACGTCTTGCTACTTCTACTTACACTTAGGTCACACTACACATACATGTACAAGCACATATATACACACCCCTCTGGGTTTTCTTCTATTTTCTTTCTAGTTCTTATTCTTGTTTATTTCCTCTTATCTCCATGGGGAAGTGGAACAGAATTCTTCCTCCGTAAGCCATGCGTGTTGTAAGAGGCGACTAAAATGCCGGGAGCAAGGGGCTAGTAACCTCTTCTCCTGTATATATTACTAAATGTAAAAGGAGAAACTTTCGTTTTTCCTTTTGGGCCACCCCGCCTCGGTGGGATACGGCCGGTGTGTTGAAAGAAAGAATATATATATATATACACACACACCCCTGTGGGTTTTCTTCTATTTTCTTACTAGTTCTTGTTCTTGTTTATGTCCTATTATCTCCATGGGGAAGTGGAAGAGAATTCTTACTCCGTAAGCCATGCATGTCGTAAGAGGCAACTAAAATTCCGGGAGCAAGGGGCTAGTGACCCCCCTTCTGCTATGTTATTCTTTTTGGACCACCCTGCCTTGGTGGGATACAGCCACTTTGTTGAAAGAAGACATACACAGACAGTTCAGTAACATGTTAAGCAGGAAATGTCTATTCTTTTGTAAAATAAAATACAGTGGTCCCCCGCTTTTCGTAGTTCCCGGCAATTGTAAATTTCGCCAATCATAGGGGTATTTTCGAATAAACATGGACTCGCTTTTCATAGGTTGACTCGCGAGTCGTAGTTCGTCCGGGATGCGTACCCACGGCGTGAGCCGGGGCGGCAGCCAGTCTGGCATTGTTTACCAGTGAGCGAAGGTCCCCTCACGTGCTCCAGCGAAATATTTCATAATATTCCATTTATCTTAGTGCTTGCAAGTACTAAATAAGCTACCATGGCTCCAAAGAAAGCTCTTAGTGCCAAGCCTGTGGTCAAGAAGGTGAGAAATACGATTGAATTTAAGAAAACCATCATTGAACAGTATGAAAGTGGTACAAGTGTGGCCGAACTGTCTAGGATGTATAAGAAACCCTACACAACCTTATGTTCCATAGTGGCCAAGAAAAAGGAAATCAAGGATGCTGTTGTTGCAAAGGGAGTAACTATGCTGACAAAAATGAGATCACCAGTACTGGAAGAGGTTGAGAAGTTATTATTGGTGTGGGTAAATGAGAAACAATTAGCAGGAGATACTCTTATGACTTCAATTATTTGTGAAAAGGCTAGGCAGTTGCATGAAGATTTGGTAAAGAAATTGCCTGCAAATAGTGGTGATGTGGGTGAATTTAAGGCCAGCAAAGGCTGGTTTGAGAGATTTAAGAACCGTACTGGCATACACAGTGTAATAAGGCATGGTGAAGCTGCCAGTTCGGACCACAAGGCGGCTGAAAAATATGTGCATGAATTCCAGGAGTACATAGAAGCTGAAGGACTGAAACCTGAACAAGTGTTCAATTGTGATGAAACAGGCCTCTTTTGGAAGAAAATGCCAAAGAGGACCTTCATTACACAAGAGGAAAAGGCAATGCCAGGACACAAGCCTATGAAAGACAGGCTGACGCTAATGTTATGTGCTAATGCAAATGGGGATTTCAAAGTGAAGCCATTACTAGTGTACCATTCTGAAAATCCCAGAGTGTTCAGGAAAAACAATGTTATGAAGAGTAAATTGTGTGTGTTTTGGAAATCTAATAGTAAGGCATGGGTCACGAGGGAAATTTTCGTTGAGTGGTTCAATGAAGTGTTTGGCCCTAGTGTGAAGGAGTATCTCCTGGAAAAGAAATTGGATCTCATGTGCCTGTTAGTAATGGACAATGCACCTGTTCATCCTCCAAACTTGGATGACCTAATTTTCGAGGAGTTTGGGTTCATCATAGTAAAGTTCTTGCCCCCGAATACCACTCCTCTCCTCCAGCCCATGGACCAGCAGGTCATTGCAAACTTTAAAAAACTCTACACAAAAGCCATGTTTCACAGATGCTTGACTGTGACCACACACACTCACTTGACCCTAAGAGAATTTTGGAGAGAACACTTCAGCATCCTCCACTGCATAACCCTTATAGGTATGGCTTGGGAGGGAGTGACTACCGGGACTTTGAACTCTGCCTGGAGAAAACTGTGGCCAGATTGTGTCGACAAGAGGGATTTTGAAGGGTTTGGGACTGACCCTAATGAGCCTATGTCTGTTGTAAAATCAATTGTGGCACTGGGGAGTTCCATGGGGTTGGATGTGAGTTTGGAAGATGTGGAAGAATTGGTGGAAGACCACAATGAAGAGCTCACCACTGAGGAGCTGCAAGAGCTTCAGCAGGAAGAGCAACACATCGCAGCTCAGAATCTTGCTGCAGAGGAGGAGGAAGAGAGATGGAAGAAGGTGCCTTCTTCAGAAATGAAAGAGATTTTCACTGTGGGGTAAGATGGAAAGCTTTATGGAGAAACATCACCCTAACAAGGTTGTTGCAAGCCAGGTTGGAAACATGTACAGTGACAAAGTCTTGGGCCATTTTAGGGAAGTATTAAAGAGACGCCAGAAACAGAGCTCTCTCCACAGTTATTTTGTGAGACAGGACTCCAGTGACTCTCAAGGTGGTCCTAGTGGCATTAAGAAACAGAGAAGACAAGCAACCCTAGAGAAGCAATTGGTACCTGAGATGTTGCTGGAAGGGGATTCCCCTTCCAAACTATAAACAATCCACTCTCTCTCCTCCTCCAGTCTCCCATACACTAAGAAGAATCTCCAATAAAGGTAAGTGTTATGCTGTTAATGTTTCATTCATCATTTCCCATTGTATTGTTTATGTACTACATGCATATTTCATGTTAAAAATTTTTTTGTTTTAATACTTCTGGGTGTCAGGAAAGGATTAATTGTATTTACATTATTTCTTATGGGGAAAATTGATTCGTAAATCGTAAATTTCGTTTATAGTAACAGCTCCAGGAACGGATTAATTACGAAAAATGAGGGACCACTGTAATTCATACTAAATAAAGATGGGTTTTTGATTACTATTAGTTAAATAACAGTTCTTAGGGAAAAAGCAAAATTATTAATCATACTAATAAAAGAAAAAAACATTTCATCACAAACCTTTTCTCTCAAGCTGACAGGAGCTGAATGGGAAGACTTGACTGGCGTAGAAACGAGGGGAAAATTTGTGCGTCCATTATCAGGAGGAGGGCTGTCGAGTCGTGCTGTTGTCTCCTCTAGTGGTTCTCGCACCTCGGAACACTGATGCAAAGTCATTTCACACTCAAACTAATGACAGAGAAATTAGCCATTAGGTATAGATACAATACAGAATTCTAAGCAACTAAGACTGCAAATTATTATTTTCATGGAAAATGTTAAACCTATCAGCATCAGACCAACTGAACACTAAAATAAGCATAAACAACTTTGTCTCCTGGCAAGACAGGGTGAGCCAAAGAAGAAAACACATTCACTATCATTCATTCAATCACCATCTTGCCAGAAGTGCAATGACATCACAAACAGATAACCCTCTGACTGCAACATCCCCAACCTTATCATGAAATGCAATATCATATCCTATGTCATATAATATCATACAATATCACATAATGTTCATCCTTAAGCACACTTCTCAGGATGCAGTATAAATTCGGTGGGGGACGACCGACTTGTTGAAAAAAAAAAAAAAAAAAAAAAAAAAAAAAAAAAAAAATTTGGAACTTACATAATTTCATTTTTTAACACACTGGCCATCTCCCACCGAGGTAGGGTGACCCAAAAAAAGAAATCCCTTCACCATAATTCAAATTATCACTGTCTTGCCAGAAGAGTGTAGATCAGTTTATTTACCTCTTTCTTTACTGACTGATGTGCAAATTCACCTCTCTGCATTGCTAATTGTCTGGCCAACCTGTTCTTCTCTTCTCGTAACTGGATTAATTCAGCTTCTAATTCCTGGAAAGTATTTTCAGTTAACATATAAACCAAAGATGAATTTTAAAACTGAAGATAATTTCAGCCTATACTGAAATGGCTTTTGTTGCACTAACAGTCTTAAAAAAAATTACAATAAAACCTGGCACAAAAAAAAAAAAAAAAAAGGAAGACACTTACTCATACTTGGTTTATTTTCTAAAGCCTTTCTTATTCCTTTTGTAATTGAGACTAACTCTCATTCTATAGCAGTTGAGAGTCTAAGTCTTGGTCAACTTTCTACTCTATTACATAAATAAATACAGAATGAAATACTTAGTGTTGAAGAAATAAAGCAGAAACAAAAAAATACTTGATAATGAGGTTTACTGCTACTAAATTATAGCAAGAGTATGGCAAATACACTAACAGCAAATGATAAGCCAAACACTTGGTTTAACAAAAAACACTAACTCAAACAAATTTTATGGTAATCCTGCACACAACTGAGAAATAGAAAGAATGTAATATCTAAAAAACTTAACACTAAAATACTGCAATATATTAAATTTCAGCAAAACCTTTTTTCTATACCTCTCTTGATGATGGTTTATTAGATCTGTTCAACACTGAGTTGTTTCCATCACATTTGCTGTTATTTTTTTCATCTTGTTTCTGTAACTCAGATTTCTCACTGTCTTTTTTATATTCTTCTTTTACACTTGCACGCACTTGCTTGAAGACCTGAAAACAGAATACGTTTCACAAATTAGCGAAATATGGTTGACTGGTTTGTTGCTTTGGAAAAATCCATCTAAAATACATTTAACAAGATATCTGTTGTCCTTTAACAAAGTTCTAAAAATAGTTGATAAGTACACTAGGTTCTCCATGGGGAAGTGGAAAAGAATTCTTCCTCCGTAAGCCACGTGTGTGTCATAAGAGGCGACTAAAATGCCGGGAGCAAGGGGTTAGTAACCCCTTCTCCTGTATACATTACTAAAGTTGAAAAGAGAAACTTTTCTTTTTCTTTTTAGGCCACCCTGCCTTTGTAGAATACAGCCAGGTTTCCCTTTTGATATACCTTTGAAGAGTTTCAAGAGTTTCACTACTCTCGGAGCCCAGCCATGGACCAGGCTCATCTGGTGCTTGCCTGGTCATCCAGGCTGCTGCTGCTGGAGGCCTGCTGCCTCACATATCCATCACAGCCTGGTTGATCTGGCACCTAGTGAAGACACTTGTCCAGTTTCCTCTTGAAGGCTTCTACACTTGTTCCAGCTGTGTTTCTGATATCTTCTGGTAAGATTTTGAACAGTCTGGGACCCCGAATGTTGATACAGTGTTCCCTTATCGTCCCCACCGAAACTTCTCTGTTCCTCTCTGGGTTTATTTTGCACTTTCCCCCATATCTCTCACTCCAGTATGTTGTTATGGCAGTGTGCAGATTTAAGACCAGGCCCTCGAGTGCTTTCCAGGTACAGTGGACCCCCACCCAACGGTAGCATCAAGTAACAGCAAATTCGTCTAACAACGCTCTTTGACGTCAAAAAATTGGCTCTACTAACGAAGAAAAATTCATCTAACGGCATGCGGGCTAAGTGGGCCCAGCCACTCCAAGACTCCGTGTATAGCCAGTGTGTCAATATTTACATGCCGTTGCAGTCAATTCCGAGTGCACCTGCAATATATTTTGTATTATTCCAGTGTTTTTAGTGCTTGTAACTGCTAAATAAGCCACCATGGGCCCCAAGAAAGCTTCTAGTGCTAAAAAGGGTGAGAAATACTCTCGAAATACTATCGTAGCATGGTCAGCTGCTGCTGCTGCTGTACTACCGTAAGCTGTTGCTGCACCACCGTCAGCTGCTGCTGCAACACCGTCAGCTGCTGCTGCTGCACTACCGTCAGCTGTTCCTGCAACACCATCAGCTGCTGCTGCTTCTGTACTACCGTAAGCTGTTGCTGCACCACCGTCAGCTGCTGCTGCTCCATGGTCAGCTGTACATGTGGAAACACTATTGTTGGTGTGGCTTATCGAGAATACCGAGAAAGAATTAACCCCAGAGGGTTAGCCACCCAGGATAACCCAAGAAAGTCAGTGCGTCATCGAGGACTGTCTAAATTATTTCCTTTGGGGTCCTTAATCTTGTCCCCAGGATGCGACCCACACCAGCCGACTAACACCCAGGTGAACAGGAAAAAATGCCTGGAACTAGTGTTCATATTGGTGAATTTAAGGCCAGAAAAGGTTGGTTTGAGAGATTTAAGAAATGTAGTGGCATACACAGTGTGATAAGGCATGGCAAAGCTGAAAAATTCCAACCCCAACCAGTGTTCAATTGCGACAAAACAGGCCTGTTCTGGAAGAAAATACCAAACAGGACCTACATTACTCAGAAGGAAAAGGCACTACCAGGACACAAGCCTATGAAAGACAGGATAACTTTCTTGTTTTGTTGTAATGCTAGTGGGGATTGCAAAGTGAAGCCTTTACTCATGTATCACTCTGAAAATCCCAGAGTGTTCAAGAAAAACAGTGTCTCATCACTCAACAATACTCTTCAATAAAGGTAAGTGTCATTTTAGTATTTATTTATGTATGTATTGTGCATGTCTAATTGTTTTCTGTGTAGGGAAATGTATATTTCATGTAGAAAAAATTATATTTCTAATACTTTTGGCTGTCTGGAATGGATTAATTGGATTTCCATTATCTCTTATGGGGAAAATTAATTCAACCAACGGCAAATTTGACTAACGGCTAGCTCTCTGGAATGGATTAATGCCGTTGGTCGAGGGTCCATTGTATATATTATCATGTATCTTTCTCTCCTCCATTCCAATGAGTACATGTTCAAGACTTGAAGACGTTCCCAGTAATTTAAGTGCCTTACTGGCTCAATGTGAGCCGTAAACGATCTCTGTATTTGTTCCAGCTCTGATATTTCTCCTGCTTTGAACGGGGCCATCAGCACTGAGCAACATTCTAAATGAATATTTAGGTTAGCTTAGGCAAGGTTCATAAAAAAAAAAAGGACATTAGGTAAAGCGTATATAATATCTTTACAATAATAAAGTATATCACTAAGTGTCCAACTTACTTAAACAGATACAAAAGTTGAATAAAACAATACTTTACCTGCTTCAGTTCTTTGTTGACTAACTGCGATGCACTCTTGATGCCCAAACAAAACGAATCTTTAATGACAGTAGAATCACCAGCATCCTGAAAAACAATGCAAATGCTTTTTTTTTTTAATCACACCAGCCATCTCCAACCAAGGTATGGTAACCCTAATAAAGTAAACCATCGTTCATTCATTGCCTAGCTCTGAGTGCAGACATCTCCACGGGACCTTGTAATTGCTGCTTTCTCAGCCCTTCCTGACACTGCCTGCTGCTGTGCAGCTCAACAGCCTTCCTTACATTGCCAGCTGCTGTGCAGCTGGCATGTCCTTCAAGACACTCCTATTCCTGGGAGCCAAGCTCGGGTCACCAACTGGAAAAGACCCGGGCCGGCAGTACTGGTGAATCTACAGCAGAACAGAACATTGCAATTCAAATGGCACTCCTGCTTCAGAGTACAGGCACTGTACTTGCCAACTCCAGGACTCAAAGGTGGCTAACTCCTTTCCCTAAATTCCCTCATAAATGTTACCTTGCTCACACTCCTACAGTGAATAAAGCCATAAAAACCACTTATATGTGCTCAATCTACTCTAACAAGCTCACAAAGGTCTGCTGAATGCTCAAATCTCTAGCACTCGAAGCCTGCTTTTTTTTCCTCCCTCCAACCATCCTGGAATGACCCCTACCCATTACCTACCATCCAATTTATACATAGTCCTGGTCATCCTATTCTGCTCCAGCCTTTCTAAAATGCCCAAATCATCTCAACAACTCCTCTTCAGCAATTACTATTATTTTTTATTTTAACATGTCAGCCATTTCCCACTGAGGCAGAGTGACCCAATAAGAAAAACAAAAAACTTTCATCATTCAGCACTTTCACCATCATTCATACATAATCACTGTCTTTGCAGAAGCAGTCTGATACGACAGTTTAGATGTCTCTCGAAACAGCCAATATCCCAAACCCCTCCTTTAAAGTGCAGGCATTGTACTTCCCATTTCCAGGACTCAAGTCTGGCTAACCGGTTTCCGTGAATCCCTTTACAAAATATTACCCTGCTCACACTCCAACAGCACGTCAGGTCCCAAAAACCATTCATCTCCATTCACTCCTATCTAACACGCTCACGCACACTTGATGGAAGTCCAAGCCCCTCGCCCACAAAACCTTCTTTATCTCCTCCCTCCAACCTTTTCGGGGACAACCCCTACCACGCCCTCCCTCCCCTACAGATTTATGCGCTCTCCAAGTCATTATACTTTGTTCCATTCTCTCTAAATGACCAAACCACCTCAACAACCCCTCTTCAGCTCTCTGACTAATACTTTTAGTAACTCTACACCTCCTCCTAATTTCCACACTACGAATTCTCTGCATAATATTTACACCACACACTGCCCTTAGACACGACATCTCCACTGCCTCCAGATGCCTCCCCACTGCAGCATTTACAACCCATGCTTCACACCCATATAAGAGTGTTGGTACCAATATGCTCTCATACATTCCCTTCTTTGCCTCCGTGGATAATGTTGTTTGTCTCTACAGATACCTCAACGCACCACTCACCTTTTTTCCTTCATCAATTCTATGGTTAACCTCATCCTTCATAAACCCATCCTCTGACAAGTCAACTCCCAATTATCTGAAAACATTTACTGCTTCCATACTCCCTCCCTCCAATGTGATATCCAATTTTTCTTTATCTAAATCGTTTGATACCCTCATCACCTTACTCTTATCTATGTTCACTTTCAACTTTCTACCTTTACACACCCTCCCAAACTCGTCCACTAACCTTTGCAATTTTTCTTTAGAATCTCCCATAAGCACAGTATCATCAGCAAAAAGTAACTGTCCATTCCCATTTTGTATTTGATTCCCCATAATTTAATCCCACCCTCTCCCCAACACCCTAGCATTTACTTCTTTTACAACCCCATCTATAAATATGTTTAACATCCATGGTGACATTACACATCCTGTCTAAGACCTACTTTTACTGGGAAGTAATCTCCCTCTCTCCTACACACCCTAACCAGACCCCACTATCCTCATAAAAGCTCTACTATTCCATACACTTGCAACATCTGCCACATTGCTCCCCTATCCACTCTATCATATGCCTTTTCTAAACCCATAAATGCAATGAAAACTTCCCTACCTTTATCTAAACATTGTTCACATATATGCTTCAAAACTTTTGTTTTTCTTTTTGGGCCACCCTGCTTCGCTGGGATACTGCCAGTTTGTTGAAAGAAGATACATGTATAGGCTTCAATGTAAACATCCCCTACCCATTCTAAAGCCTCCTTGCTCCTCTGCAATCCTGCTCTCTGTCTTACCTCTAATTCTTTCAATAATAACCCTACCATACACTTTACCTGGTATACACAGTAAACTTATTCTCCTAAGGTTTTTACAATCACTTTTTATTATTATTACTAGTTATTATTATTTACTTTACTGGCCATTTACTACCAAGGCAGTATGACCTGCAAAAAAAGAAGCACATTCACTATCATTCACTCAACTGCTGTCATGCCAGAAGTGTGCTGACATGGCAATTCAGATGCCCCACCAAGCTGCAACATTCCCACCCCTCCATCAGAGTGCAAGCACTGCCCCTCCCACCTCCAGGACTCAAGTCAGGCTCACTAGTTTTCTGCAAATTCTTTCATAAATGTTATCATACTCAAATTATTATTATTTTTACATTAAAGTAAACACACAGGAATCATAGTGCCTGGGGAATTAAAAGAATCTGTAAATGTTAAAATGGATAGAAGGATGCTTAGAAACTGGGTCACATTGGTAATGATACAAAGAACCATCAACTAGCTGATTAGTAACCCTACATATTATTTTTCGCTGTAGTGGAAGAATTTTTTGATAGCATGCCGTATCTTCTTTAACAGACTTATAAAAGCATTTTAGTAGAAATAACTTCATCTAATCCTAGAATAGTTATAATCTCTAGTATTCTCTACACATCATCAGACAATGTAATCAAGTTTATATGAGATATACTGAACTCTAACTCATGTTTAATCAGGTATTTCAAATTTGCCTACAAACAAAGTTACTGACACTGTCGCCAGAGCTTCTCCGAGGAACCTTGACAATCAGCTCCTCCAGTGATGCAGGTTGGGATGAGTTGAGCGGTTGTGTGGACGGTGCTGGGGAGCTTTTCAAGAGACTACTCATGCTTGAGTCAAAGAAGGATTCATCATATGCTGAAAATTCAGGTTTAGTTGAAATAACTAAACTTATCAAAAAAAAAATCAAAGAATCTTGAACATATGCTGGAATAAATACACTTCAAGAACTTTTAAATAAATCAACTATATGAACAATAAACATGCAAAATTACATATTTAAGAGGTTGCAATGAGTGGAAAGAAGGAACGAGGGAAAGGGGGAGTTCTGGCTCTTAGGCTCACCTTTTTAATACATGACAAGTGATGTGAATTAGCTATGTCATATTTACATTTTATCCACCTGTGTCATTGTCCAGCCCACTTCATCTCTTTACTCTTACAGTGTACACTATTACTTTATATTAATATATAATGCTCTTACTAAAACAAAACAATCAAACTCTTCAACTTACATCCAACATCAACATAGTGTACATTGAGTCCTTTACTACAACGCCGTACTTTGCTGCCTCGTGGACTCTCTTCCTCACAGCTATCATCTCCAGAGCCACTGTTTGATCCCCTACGCTTCACTGGTGCCAGAAGACCCATAGGTTGATCTACATAATCCCCAAGGCAGGAACCATCCAAGCTGCTCTCCTTATCACTGTTAAGTCAAACACACATGCTCAGATTCCAAATAAAGAACAAGTAATGCCATTAAAGCTTGCATTATATTTAATTAATGCTAATAACACTAACACACTTTAAACACTAATAACACTTTAAAGGAGGGGTTTGGGATATTGGTAGTTTGGAGGGACATCTCAGCTGTCATATCTGAGCACCTCTGCAAAGACAGTGATTATGTATGAGTGATGGTGAAAGTGTTGAATGATGAAAGTTTTTTTTTTTTCTTTCTTTCTGAGTCAACCTGCCTCGGTGGGAAACAGCCAATGTGTTAAAAAAAACACTAATACATTTATTAACACAATGGCTGTCTCCCACCAATGTAGGGTGACCTGAAAAAGAAGAAACAGAAGTATTTCATCTTTTCACATTTAGCAATGACTTCAGTAGCTTCTTAAAAATATATATGGCAGTACAGACAATATTTTCTCAAGACAAACAGAATCACAATAAGCTTCTGTTTTCAGCAGTACTATATCAAATAAAGTAGGAAATAAAATATTTTTGAATGAATTTGACATACACAGGCATACAGTACACAAGTACAGCACATACGTTCTCTCGTACATACCTGTTCCTCATGTTTTGGCGCATGGGGAAGGAGTCAATCTGCGACAACAATTCATCATTGTTGTCTCGTAAATGCTGATTCTCTGCAGTGACCCGCTCTAGCCGATCCAAAAGTTGACGGTATTCTTCTTCCCTCGGACTCATGGACTCGTACTCTGCAACCTGCATGGTTTTGGAAATTTTACTTCATTTTATAAAATCACTCTAGCATTACTGATGGCAAATTATGAATACAGTGGTACCTTGGGACACGAATTTTTTTCATTCTAGAAGCCTGTTTGAGTGCCGATACCAAATGAATTTGTTCCCATAAGGAATAACGTAAGTCAGATTAATCAGTTTCAGACTCCCAAAAATACACTTACAAAAGCACTTACATAAATGTCCTTACATTAATGTTAGAGTTTTAAGCTGTTCGTATCCCGTGGTGCCACTGTATATTGTTGACAATATAACAAACTGCAATATGCTCACAGCACAGAACAGTACTTAAGAATTGTCTCCATTTTCTAATCAGTTGGCATAATTTACTTAATCTGTCTCCAGTCTTTATCTGGATCTGTGTTTGTAACTTGTGTTTTCCAATGGTAGAAAATACTGCTTTATTCCTAAATTTATTACTTTAACCAAGGAACATATCTGGAAAACCTTTTCCTTTCTTTCCTTTAGTTTTCCTATTACTGTATAATTCCACAGCCAAAACTGCTCCACATAACTATGGGCTTTAAGAAAAATGGGAAAAATACATAAGTATTAATAAAATAATTTTTTTTAACCCACTGGCCATATCCCACCAAGGCAGGGTGACCTGAAAAGAAAAACCGAGCTTTTTTTTTCTTTCCTTGTACTTTCCACCTCCAGGACTTGAGTCCTGGAGATAGGAAGTACAATGCCTGAACTTTAAAGGAGGAGTTTGGGATATTGGCTATTTGGAGTGACACCTAAACTGTCGTATCTGAGCCCCTCTGCAAAAGACAGTGATTATGTGTGAATAATGGTGAAAGTGTTGAATGATGGTAAAAGTGTTTTTTTCTTTTTTGGGCACCCTGCCTTGGTGGGAGATAGTCGACATATAAAAAAAAACAAAAAAACATACAATGTTGAATATACAATACAGCCTCTCCTCACTTAACGATGCAGTTCCGTTCCTAAGACCACATCATTAAATGAATTCGTCGCTAAGTGAGGAGCATACTATACTGGTAGTGAGTTTGTGTCAACCACCTGTGACACTGTTTTAATGTCACCTTTGCACTATTTATAACATTTCTGGAATATTTTTAAATGTTTATGCAGTAGTATACTGTACATTAAAATAAGCAGAATAGAGGAAATCAGCTCTAATATACATTATTTATGTATAAATACTGGTCAGAGAGCCTGTCATAAGTCTGAGGCATCAGTAAATGAGTACGTCGCTAAGTGAGGAGAGGCTGTACATATAACATTGAATATACAATACACAAAGAATTGAGTATACAATACTGAATACACAATATATACAATACTGATCATGAAATACTGATGTTTCCTCACTTAAACTGCACCTGACTTACCTTGTTCTTCAGAGTCTGCATATCTGCCACTTGTTTTTCCATCTGAGACAACTGCCGCTCTGCCTCTCGCAACTTCTCACTCAGCTCAAAGTTTTCAGCCTCTAAGCGTTTTATGTCCTTAAATGACAGAATAAATTACTTCATCCAATGATATTATGAAAAATATTGGATAATGTTGAAAATTTTCTTTTACAGACACAGTAAAATTTCAGGGAAGTATGAGAGGTGAAATAACTATACCATCATTATCATGTAGCAATGGGTGATACATGTTCATTTATATGGCTCTTAAATTCATGATCCCGCACAGTAAGCAAAAATTGCCGACAGGTGAAAAAAGATCATATTTTTCATTATTGAATGCGCCTAAAATGACTGATAACGTGTTTACACCATCATGTATGTATTAAGTTTTCAACACAGCTGGGAATAAAAAAAAAACAGATAAAATAAATACACAGTACATACAATACTTACCTTAAAATATGGTGCTGGTTGCCCTTTCCTCAATGAACTGTTGTATGAAAACAGAAAAAGTGGCAGAAAAGTGGAAAATGAACAATAATGAACAATGGCTCAACTGAAAACCAATGAAAACGTGAAACACCATTTTCGTGCTGTATACATGGGATCCTCCTGCATGTAATATGTAACATCCATTGCTACATGATAATTCAAAGAATGATATTATACACAAATAACCTACATATAGGAAAAAGAAACTTAGAATGAGGTTTCGGTCTGATTTGGACCTTTAACAGCTTACTTGTGTATTGCACCAGTAAAAGTATTGTTCCAGTCACATTACTGTGCCTTTTTGTTCAGAATGACATTATGTTTGCTGAAGGGAAAATACAGTCAGTACTGTGAAGGATGATGGGATGTGATGAGTGAATGCTCTGAAGAGCTTGTAATGTTTATTGAGAGTCAGAGATTACCACAGTAGAAGACTGGGAAAAAGTTTTAATATCACAGTGGATCATTGATTCAGCGATCATTATTTAGCACCCAACATTATCCAGAGGTCTTGCTCCATCCAGAACCTTAGCAGTTAGTGTGATAATAAAAAAAAGTGATCATTCAATGTTGTTGAAAATCCATAATACACTTCCACAGATAGTGCCATTTAAATCAATGAAATATGGTAGTATGTATTATATTCAACCTAGGTAGTAGGTTGGTAGACAGCAACCGCTCAGGGAAGTACTACCATCCTGTTAAGTGAGTGTAAAACAAAAGCCTGTAATTGTTTTACATGATGGTTGGATTGCTGGTGTCTTTTTTCTGTCTCAAACGTGGAGGATTTCAGGTACTTCTACTTACACTTAGGTCACACTACTCATACATGTACAAGCATATATACACACATCCCTCTGGGTTTTCTTCTATTTTCTTATTAGTTCTTGTTCCTCTTTGTTTCCTCTTATCTCCATGGGGAAGTGGAACAGAATTCTTCCTCCATAAGCTATGCATGTTGTAAGAGGCAACTAACATCCTGGGAGCAAGGGGCTAGTAACCCCTTCTCTGTATACATTACTAAAGTTAAAAAGAGAAACAAACCGGCCATATCCCTGCCTCAGCGGGACATGGCCGGTTTATTGAAAGAAGAAGTATTATATTCATGGGGATGTGCTGAATTCTAGGAATCATACAGTATGTGAGAAATAGGAAGTAATCAGATATGACCTAAAGGAGGGATTGGTAGCTCCAATTCCTTATATCTAGAGCCCTTACTGGCATCAAGGGATGAGTTAAAATCATTCCTAATACTATTGGTTTGTGGAGTAAATACAAGACAGCACAAATATGAACCATTCTGAAACAGCAGTTACAGAAGTGAGTACTGGTAAGAAACTTACAGTATAAAGCGAAGACAATTTTGCCTTCAATTTAAATTCTTCCTGCTGCAACTGAGTATTCTGTGCTTGCATTTCCCGTGCAACAGTAGATACTTGTTCCCGCGCTGAGTCCCGCTCATGGGTCACTGCCTCTTGTAACTCTCTCACCTGATCCCGGTACTGTCTTTCTAACTCTCTGCACGTAAAAGATATTTTAGTCATCTTTCTGCATGCTGGCTTAGAGGAGCATAATGAAAAAGCCATAAATATGCCTGCAGGGTGTCTGAAATAGCTACGAAACTTACCCGCAGTGCAACAAAGACATGATTACTAAAGTATACTCCACTCAATCTCTCTCTCTCTCTCTGAGAGAGAGAAAAAATAAGCATCTTGGAATAGATGAAAAAATCTAATAGGATGTAGAAAAATAATGAAACCCATTAAAAGTGTAATGATTAACAGTCTTACAAAGTAATTCAAGGACTCACAATGGAATCAATGGGTCAATAGGGCATCATCTCATGAGGTCAGGGCTACTTAGCAACATTTCCTAGAGCTGAAAAGGCTTTCAAATATAAACACTGCAAGCTCATGAAGAACATTAATCCAAGTCAGAGCCCACTTACTGGATCTGATACTGAGAGGTAGCCTCCATGTGAGCATTATGCTCATCGAGCTCCTGAGCCAGTAAGGTCAGTCGCTGGTTGGCTTCATTTAGATCAAGGCGAAGTTTATTTCTCTCACCAAGAGCAGAGTCCAAAGATAACCTAAAAAAAAAAAATTAATTGCTTGAAAAGGAAAAAAATATTTAAGCACAAAGATATTTATTAGAATTCCCTTACAGCAGTTAATTTGCAAGATACAGCATGTAACTCATCCTCTGTACAAACATGTATCATGCTAAAATAAAATTATTATTATTATATTATTATCTTGAATCTGCCCAAAAAAATTTTAAGTAAACATACAAAAAATTTAAAGATCTTTTTAAAAAATCAAATTACAGTGAATGTCTCAATCAAGGATGCTACATGTCATTTCAATCTCCACATCAAGTCTCCTTTCTTGTTTACACGGTGCTTTAATTTTTTATTATTTTATTATCACACTGGCCGATTCCCACCAAGGCAGGGTGGCCCGAAAAAGAAAAACTTTCACCATCATTCACTCCATCACTGTCTTGCCAGAAGGGTGCTTTACACTACAGTTTTTAAACTGCAACATTAACACCCCTCCTTCAGAGTGCAGGCACTGTACTTCCCATCTCCAGGACTCAAGTCCGGCCTGCCGGTTTCCCTGAATCCCTTCATAAATGTTACTTTGCTCACACTCCAACAGCACGTCAAGTATTAAAAACCATTTGTCTCCATTCACTCCTATCAAACACGCTCACGCATGCCTGCTGGAAGTCCAAGCCCCTCGCACACAAAACCTCCTTTACCCCCTCCCTCCAACCCTTCCTAGGCCGACCCCTACCCCGCCTTCCTTCCACTACAGACTGATACACTCTTGAAGTTATTCTGTTTCGCTCCATTCTCTCTACATGTCCGAACCACCTCAACAACCCTTCCTCAGCCCTCTGGACAACAGTTTTGGTAATCCCGCACCTCCTCCTAACTTCCAAACTACGAATTCTCTGCATTATATTCACACCACACATTGCCCTCAGACATGACATCTCCACTGCCTCCAGCCTTCTCCTCGCTGCAACATTCATCACCCATGCTTCACACCCATATAAGAGCGTTGGTAAAACTATACTCTCATACATTCCCCTCTTTGCCTCCAAGGACAAAGTTCTCTGTCTCCACAGATTCCTAAGTGCACCACTCACTCTTTTTCCCTCATCAATTCTATGATTCACCTCATCTTTCATAGACCCATCCGCTGACACGTCCACTCCCAAATATCTGAATACGTTCACCTCCTCCATACTCTCTCCCTCCAATCTGATATTCAATCTTTCATCACCTAATCTTTTTGTTATCCTCATAACCTTACTCTTTCCTGTATTCACCTTTAATTTTCTTCTTTTGCACACCCTACCAAATTCATCCACCAATCTCTGCAGCTTCTCTTCAGAATCTCCCAAGAGCACAGTGTCATCAGCAAAGAGCAGCTGTGACAACTCCCACCCTGTGTGTGATTCTTTATCTTTTAACTCCACGCCTCTTGCCAAGACCCTCGCATTTACTTCTCTTACAACCCCATCTATAAATATATTAAACAACCACGGTGACATCACACATCCTTGTCTAAGGCCTACTTTTACTGGGAAAAAATTTCCCTCTTTTCTACATACTCTAACTTGAGCCTCACTATCCTCGTAAAAACTCTTCACTGCTTTCAGTAACCTACCTCCTACACCATACACTTGCAACATCTGCCACATTGCCCCCCTATCCACCCTGTCATACGCCTTTTCCAAATCCATAAATGCCACAAAGACCTCTTTAGCCTTATCTAAATACTGTTCACTTATATGTTTCACTGTAAACACCTGGTCCACACACCCCCTACCTTTCCTAAAGCCTCCTTGTTCATCTGCTATCCTATTCTCCGTCTTACTCTTAATTCTTTCAATTATAACTCTACCATACACTTTACCAGGTACACTCAACAGACTTATCCCCCTATAATTTTTGCACTCTCTTTTATCCCCTTTGCCTTTATACAAAGGAACTATGCATGCTCTCTGCCAATCCCTAGGTACCTTACCCTCTTCCATACATTTATTAAATAATTGCACCAACCACTCCAAAACTATATCCCCACCTGCTTTTAACATTTCTATCTTTATCCCATCAATCCCGGCTGCCTTACCCCCTTTCATTTTACCTACTGCCTCACGAACTTCCCCCACACTCACAACTGGCTCTTCCTCACTCCTACAAGATGTTATTCCTCCTTGCCCTATACACGAAATCACAGCTTCCCTATCTTCATCAACATTTAACAATTCCTCAAAATATTCCCTCCATCTTCCCAATACCTCTAACTCTCCATTTAATAACTCTCCTCTCCTATTTTTAACTGACAAATCCATTTGTTCTCTAGGCTTCCTTAACTTGTTAATCTCACTCCAAAACTTTTTCTTATTTTCAACAAAATTTGTTGATAACAGCTCACCCACTCTCTCATTTGCTCTCTTTTTACATTGCTTCACCACTCTCTTAACCTCTCTCTTTTTCTCCATATACTCTTCCCTCCTTGCATCACTTCTACTTTGTAAAAACTTCTCATATGCTAACTTTTTCTCCCTTACTACTCTCTTTACATCATCATTCCACCAATCGCTCCTCTTCCCTCCTGCACCCACTTTCCTGTAACCACAAACTTCTGCTGAACACTCTAACACTACATTTTTAAACCTACCCCATTCCTCTTCGACCCCATTGTCTATGCTCTCATTAGCCCATCTATCCTCCAATAGCTGTTTATATCTTACCCTAACTGCCTCCTCTTTTAGTTTATAAACCTTCACCTCTCTCTTCCCTGATGCTTCTATTCTCCTTGTATCCCATCTACCTTTTACTCTCAGTGTAGCTACAACTAGAAAGTGATCTGATATATCTGTGGCCCCTCGATAAACATGTACATCCTGAAGTCTACTCAACAGTCTTTTATCTACTAATACATAATCCAACAAACTACTGTCATTTCGCCCTACATCATATCGTGTATACTTATTTATCCTCTTTTTCTTAAAATATGTATTACCTATAACTAAACCCCTTTCTATACAAAGTTCAATCAAAGGGCTCCCATTATCATTTACACCTGGCACCCCAAACTTACCTACCACACCCTCTCTAAAAGTTTCTCCTACTTTAGCATTCAGGTCCCCTACCACAATTACTCTCTCACTTGGTTCAAAGGCTCCTATACATTCACTTAACATCTCCCAAAATCTCTCTCTCTCCTCTGCATTCCTCTCTTCTCCAGGTGCATACACGCTTATTATGACCCACTTCTCGCATCCAACCTTTACTTTAATCCACATAATTCTCGAATTTACACATTCATATTCTCTTTTCTCCTTCCATAACTGATCATTTAACATTACTGCTACCCCTTCCTTTGCTCTAACTCTCTCAGATACTCCAGATTTAATCCCATTTATTTCCCCCCACTGAAACTCTCCTACCCCCTTCAGCTTTGTTTCGCTTAGAGCCAGGACATCCAACTTCTTTTCATTCATAACATCAGCAATCATCTGTTTCTTGTCATCCGCACTACATCCACGCACATTTAAACAACCCAGTTTTATAAAGTTTTTCTTCTTCTCTTTTTTAGTAAATGTATACAGGAGAAGGGGTTACTAGCCCATTGCTCCCGGCATTTTAGTCGCCTCATACGACACGCATGGCTTACGGAGGAAAGATTCTTTTCCACTTCCCCATGGACAATAGAAGAAATAAAAAAGAACAAGAGCTATTTTATTTACATTATTTTCATCAGTCACTTGCTGAACAGCACTTACAGCCTATATGCCTCCTAGCTTTTCATTTCTTAACCATCCCATGGATCAAGAATTAATTGTCTTTAAATGTAAATATCTAAGTATAATCCTGCCACTTTTTTTTACACTTTAAAGGAAAATGTAATTTTGAAAAAACTTCATAGATCACTTGACATCAAAACTGCCATAGATACTTCCCTGATATATGTAATATTTCAGTGTCTCATATCAAATACATTTTTTTTTTTAGTAGTCGATATACAAAACATTTACATGTATGAAACTTTTTCACTCAGCACAACCTTGTTATAGTAATTGTAATACTGAACAACCTCATGGCACTGACCGAAGGTATTTGATATCATGGAGGTAAGTGAGGAGTGCCACATTGAGAGTGGAGGCAGCAGTACCTGACTCCTGCTCTTCTGTAATCTGACATTCTTCCTCCAGGGCCACGGAGAGATCGCACAGAGAAAGACGTTCATGTGACCGATGTGGGAAGCCCATTTCTCTTAAGAGACTCACACCATTACTGATGTTGAGGGATTCCCACAGTTCAAGCAGACTCTCCACAGTAGCATACCTGATGGAAAACATAGACCACATGTTAATTACTGACCAAACTATAAGGTAAATATTCATCAGAGATCACTATGAGGTAAATATTTATCGGAGATCTTATTAAAAAAAGAGAGAACATTAAAAAAGAACAATACACGAATCTCAATAACCATGCATGCATTTATTACAAACATAATCCTTATTTTCTGTTTCAAATTCTGTAGAATTTCTTTCCAGTCCATAATGGATATCAGGCTCAACCTCTTCACTCTAAAGCTATGGGTATCGTATATGACTAAAAGGTTACCCTTTGTACTATTGAATGATCTAAAGATCTGTTGTTATATTCACGAAAGCTAGGCCCATGAAGAAATGGAGGAGAGCACCAATCCCTTGGATCAAGGGCCCTTCAACATCAAAGGCAACTCGTCTCCTTCATAATGCTGAGTCACAGAGGGCAGTAGTAATGGTTTCCTTGACACCCTCATGAAACGTATTTATTGCCCTACTGGTTTTTAGTGTATCAGGTTTAAAACCTATTTCCTGTATACGGATCACACACCGCTGCACAACAGCCAGAGACGAGAAAAATGTCAAGAGAGGAAACTGGCAGTCAGGTAGAAATCAGTAATGTGGAAAATACTGTATATATTTTCCAGAAATACAGTAGTTATATGTAAATAGATGGCCATACTGTATTTAATAATATTTATGTCATAGAAAACAGAAAGCCTGAGTCTGCGCAGAAGACAGTCGCCATTTTGTTGTTTGAATCTGGATTAGAAACGTTGGTGTAATGGGAAGAATTTTTCGTGCTCCAGAGGTTAAAATTGGGCTGACACCTCTCAAATAGGAGACGAAATTGTTGGATGTGCATTACTGCATAACTTGAGATATCAGGCGACAGGACAGGATAACTCCAGGAACCTCAGATAAGCTGTCTAATTTATGTTTAAATTCTGGCCAGTGAATTTTTCATAAATGTAGGCAAAAGGGGGGGGGGGTCCTGTACATGACACATTAATCTCCAGTCAAATTGGCAAGTGATATTAACATATATTTTTCTTCTGTTATGTATATGTGTATGTATATAATCATTTATTATTTTTAATATACAGTCCACAAATTTATATATTTACCAGCATTCCTAGTGATGTATATTTTATTTATAATTAATAGGTCCAGAGCAACTTGTGGATATGACAGTGGTAGGTATCGAAGGGAGACATTTTTTGCAACCTAGGTGTCCCAAATTCCTACTTGTCTAACTGATAAATAATAATTATCTTTGCTCATTTACTGTTATGTACATAATGACACATTCAGCTAAATGTAATTTTCCACATTTAATTTGCCCGTAGGTCCTTCTTGAACCGGAGGTAATTAGTGAAGTCATTAATTAGTTAATTACTTAATAATTATATGTGAAATGACAGAAGGAGGTGGATGTTAAATTCACAAATTTACTTAATGTGTAGTGGATTATAATTATTACAATATTAATTTGATAGACATTTCTGGCCAAGATTTATATCAGTGTATGTGTAATTGATAAGACAAGTTTGGCTAAAGATTATATTGTGTATAATATTAATTTTGCTATGCCAAATTCTGGCAAGGATTTATATTAATTTGTATAATAATTTTGATAAGCCAAGTCTGGCTAAAGGTTTGTTTGTATTAACGTACATTTAAAATTTATATTATAATTTTTGCATGTAATTGCTAAGCTCAAGTAGCTAGGATTTATTCAAAGGTAAGTTGTATCAGTGTTATTAATTAAGTTGAATTTAAGACATTGTATCATGGCTGAAAATGAGGAAATTAATATAGAAGACAAACATATGGAATATAGAGCAAAGAAAGCGTCACTGCAAGCTAAAAAGGGTCATGTAACCAAGGCATATAATAAATGTTTGGAATTAATGAATCAAGAAACTGTGAATACTGATGATTTAAAATTGTATTTAGATGCTTTAGGGAATAGATATGATTCATACAAATTATATTACAACAAATATGAAGGAGATTTGTTAGTAAACTGTGTAGATGAGACTGAAGTAGATCTCATGATTAATCAGTATTATGAATTAGAGGAAAAGATACTTTCTTGTAAAAGTCAGGCTTTGAATAAATTAAAATGTGTAAACCAGGCAGTTGGTCAGTCTGCTCCAACAAATAATTTGTCTTTGCCAAAACTCCCAGAATTATGTTTACCTGTATTTAATCCTGGAGAAATTTGGGAGGAATTTTGGTCAATTTTTAAAGCAGCTGTGCATGACAGGAGTGACCTAGCCCGTGTAACAAAATTATTTTACCTCAAAGGATAGGTAAGAGGAGATGCTCACATACTCATACAAGCCTTTCCCAATGTAGATGATTCTTACAAGGAAGCAGTTGACTTGTTGAAGGTCACTTATGGTAATATAGAATAAAGTAGGTTGGATCTAGTGAATATCATTGTTAATTTAAAATCTCCAGATCAAACTTACAGAGGTTTACAGCAGTTTAGAGTTAAACTGGAGAGCACTCTCAAAACTTTAAGTAATAAATATAATCTGAAGGAATCAGACTGGTTATTGAGTGCCATGGTACAGAATAAATTAAGCTGTAAAACACTTGAATGATTCTCAAACAAATATCACAAAGGTTATTTTGGTCTGGAGGAAATAAGACTAGGTCTACAAGAATTAATTGTGCAGTTGCAGACCAGCCAGCTAACTCATTTTAAAGATGCAACACATAATAACTCTGAGGTATCTGTCAAGTTTCACAAAGGGAAAAATTATCCCAATAGTAATAATCAAAATTCATTTCCTAAAAATAGTTACATAGGTGTATATCATGTAGCAAGAATCAGAAAAAATGATTCTCCACTAGGTAAGAAGAATAAGTACCCTCCTAAGAGTAGCCCAGTTAATAAGAAACCAGTCAGAGAAAAGAGATTGTCTTTTCTGCAAGGGTACTCATTTTTCTAAGAATTGCAATGCATACAGTTCATGGAATGATAAAGTTGAAAGATTGGAGGAACTTGACAGATGTATCAGGTGTTTAGGTAATCAAAATGTAAAGGATTGTCATGCCAAATTAAACAACTGTTATCAATGTCACAAAGGAAGACACCATATAGTTATGTGTAAAGGTCTATATGATAATGTTGATAATAATGATAATGTTGACAATCCTGACACAACAGTGGCTAATGTAAAAATTGCTGCTGTTAATAATGATGGTTTTGCTGAAGTAGCCTTACCTGTGTTACAGTTAAAAATTGATGATAAAAGGCATAAATCAAAAAATGTAAATGCATTATTGGACCAGGGATCCCAGCGTACTTTCATAAAACGTAAATGTCTTGATGGTCTGAAAGTACAGATGGGAGATCCCACAACTTTAAAATTATCTGGTTTTCTCTCGGATAAAAGGTCTCAATTGTATGACACTGTTTATGTAACTGTCAGGTTGGGCAATGAGAAAAAACGGGTTAATGCAGTAATTGTAGATAGACTTCCAGAGAAAATATCTACAGTAGGGCTTAGTAAAGCTACAGAAAGACTCTCACATATTGTAAATTTAGCACCTTCTGGTGTAAGTGATGATTCTGTAGGCCCAATAAATATTTTGATAGGTAGTGACTATTATGCCTCCTTTGTAAAGGGTATGGTAAAGAAATGTGGTGTCACCCTTTTGAAGACTGCAGGAGGTCATGTAATGTATGGTAGGATTCCTCGTAATAATAATGCATGACTAGAGAAAAGTACAAATACCATAACTGTGTGTCTTACTCATGAAATCGTACCCCAGCATAATTCTTCCATAGAGGATGGTGTTGAGCCAGTGCATAAATTGTGGGAATTAGACAGCATTGGAATAAATGTAAATGAAGAAAGTCCAGATGATTCTTTTACTCAAGAACAGTACCTGAGAGATGTAAAATTTGAATCTGGACAATACTGGGTAGGACTTCCGTGGAGACTGAACCATCCAGAATTGCCCACTAATTACAGAATGGCATATGGACAATTAAAGGCTCAGCTTCGCGAACTGAGTAAGACACCAAAATTGTTAACTGCCTATAATGATATAATTGCTGAGCAGTTAATTAATAAATTTATAGAAGAGGTACCTCCTGAGAAAGTCAAAATTTATGGTCACTATTTACCACATCACAGAGTGAAGAAGAATTCTAAGACCACTCCTCTGAGAATTGTGTTTAACTGTAGTGCCAGGAGTAACAAAAATGTACCTAGTTTAAATGACTGTTTGATGACAGGTCCGTCGTTGACGGAAAAATTAGGAGATATCTTATCAAATTTCAGAGTGAAGCATTATGCCTTTACGGCTGACATAAGTAAAGCTTTCCTAAGAGTGAGTTTACAAGAAGCTGACCGGGAATGTACCCACTTCTTATGGCCTGAGAATCCTAGTGAGCCACTTAACCCTCTGAAAACCTTTCGTTTTAGGAGTGTATTATTTGGTGCTACATCCAGTCTGTTCCTACTTCAAGCGACGATAAATGCACACCTTAAATGTATGGAAAGTCCACTGAGTAAAGTAATGAGCAAACAATTTTATGTGGACAATTTCCTGGGTGTGACGTCAACTGAAGAGGAACTGTTAATGACTTATGGAGAGGCTAATAAAATAATGCAAAGTGCAAATATGCCTCTGAGGGAATGGAATAGTAATTCGTCCAAATTAAAGAACAAAATAAGTAAAGATTTCCCTGGAGATGAAGTGCAAAAATGTAGTAATGTATTGGGATTAACTTGGGATACTGAGAGAGATTTGTTAATGTTAAAACCTAATAATTACAGTATGCCCAATAAATTAACTAAGAGAGTTTTGCTTGCTGAAGTTTCCAAATGTTTTGATCCACTAGGTTTAGTGTCACCCCTTACTATAAGAGGGAAATTATTAATACAGGAAGCATGGAAACTTAAATGTGCTTGGGATGAAATTTTACCTGAGGAATTCATTAACAGGTGGGATGAATTAATTGGTGATTATGAGAAAATTCCAATGTTGGAGTTCCCACGCCAGGTGGCCAATCCAAAGGGGAAAAATGTACTCCACATTTTTTGTGATGCTTCAAAATTGGCATATGAAGCAGTTGCTTATCTTCAATGTAATAGTGTTATTTATCTTGTTATGTCTAAGGCTAAAGTGTCTCCAATTAAATCACGTACCTTGCCTCAGTTGGAATTAACAGCCATTTATGTAGCTGTCAAATTAGCTAATTATATAAGAAATAAGTTGCAGGAGATAAATATTAGCGGCACTGTAATTTGGTCTGATAATGAGGTATCCTTACAATGGATTCGTAATGGAAACAGTAAAATTGTGTACATACAAAACAGAGTCGCTGAAATTAATCAGATGCAAGAGAAGTATAATAGTTTGGGTCAGCATATGTTAACATTTAATCATATACCTGGTGAGGAGAATCCAGCTGATTTCTTGTCTTGAGGTTTACCTCATGCTAAATTTGTAAATGCTGTATCATGGTTTAAAGGACCGAGTTGGTTGGTAAATAAAGCTAATTGGCCTGTACAAAAGGCGTATATTGCTCGTGTTGAAATTACTGTGACCACCGCTCCAATAGTTTGTCCTCCCTTAGCCATTGATATAAATAGGTATTCTTTACCCAAACTAATCAATGTAACTAAGTTGGTGTTTAAATTTCTAAACAAGATGATATTTCATTTAAGTTTTCACATCCTCTTGAATATTGGATAAAGAGGGTACAGGAGGAAATCTATGGAAATGAGATTAAATTGATGATGGAAAGAAAAATTGTGAAAGGTTCCATAATAGAGAAATTGGGGCTGTATTTAGAGAACAATGTAATTAGGTGCAGAGGTAGGTTACAAAATGCTGAATTGGGTGATTATGCTAAACACCCTATCTTACTGCCCAAAACTCATCATCTAACAAATTTAATTGTTCTAAATGCCCATAAAAATGTAATGCATGGTGGGGTACAAGATACCTTAAATTGTATTAGGGAAACTTTCTGGATTCCACAAGGACCGCAAAGTGTAAAAAGGGCGATTAAATCTTGTGTAATATGTCGCCATGTGGATGCCAGATCCTATATGTACCCAGGTCCTCCACCATTGCCAAAGGAGCGTGAACAATTAGTGAAACCATTTGATGTAACAGGTGTAGACTATAGTGGTCCAATAATTTTAACAGGTACGTCAAATGGTGTTCCACTGAAAGTGTATGTTTGTTTGTTCACCTGTACTGCTACTAGGGCAGTTCATTTAGAAGTGGCACAGGACTTGTCTGCAGAACAGTTTATACAACTGTTTCGAAAATTTGCAGCTAGGAGATCCTGTCCGAGATTGATGATTTCGGATAATGCCACAAATTTTGTAGCAGGTGCTCAACACTTGATAGAATTAAATAATAGTAACGATGTTCAATCTCTGTTAACCCAGCGAGGGTGTACATGGAAATTTATTACTCCTAGAGCCCCTTGGTAGGGAATGCTGTACGAAAAACTGATAGGCACAGTGAAGAGGTGTCTCCGTAAAGTACTACACCGGAAGAGAATTAATTTGGAAGAATTCCGTGCAGTGTTAGTGGAGGCGGAAAATCGTATAAATAATAGTCCTCTCTCGTACATGAGTGATACACCTGATTCAGATGTATTAACACCTTCTCACCTAATATGTGGAAGGAAATTGGAAGCTGCCCCTGTCTAGAGAGATAATCTGGAAGAAAGTGATGAAGATTACAATGATGGGGCAGTGTTGTGTGATAAATTTAAAATGTTAAATAAAGTAATTGATCATTGGTCTAATGTGTGGCATAAGGAATATCTTCTTACACTATGTGAACACTCTTATGGTGCGACAGAGGCAGTAAATCGACAGAACATTCAACTAGGTGACATTGTGTTGATTGATACTGATCATCGAACATTGTGGCCTCTGGGCAAAGTATTAACATTGTACCCAGATGCACAAGGTGTTGTCAGGAATGTCAAAGTGCTGTGTCGTGGCCAGGTAAGTTTACGTACAATTAATAAATTGATTCCCTTGGAATTAGGTGTTCAATCAAACGTAAATGAAAATCTGAGGGAAAGTGACACGAGTGATATGGAAGATAACGCTGACCAAGTGATGCTGGAAAATGAAATCGTAGTAAGACCTACTAGGAGAACAGCCACTCAAGCCAGAACCGGCTGGAATTGTCTCCTAAAGGAAGGAGTAATTTGAGTCGTTTAGCAACGAACTCCGCCCGGCCACAGTATGGAAAATACTGTATATATTTTCCAGAAATACAGTAGTTATATGTAAATAGATGGTCATACTGTATTTAATATTTGTCATAGAAAATGGAAAGCCTGCGTCTGCGCAGAAGACAGTTGCCATTTTGTTGTTTGAATCTGGATTAGAAATGTTGGTGTAATGGGAAGAATTTTTCGTGCTCTAGAGGTTAAAATTGGGCTGACGCCTCTCAAATAGGTGACGAAATTGTTGGATGTGAATTACTGCATAACTTGAAATATCAGGCGACAGGTCAGGATAACTCCAGGAACCTCAGATAAGCTGTCTAATTTATGTTTATATTCTGGCCAGTAAATTTTTCATAAATGTAGGCAAAAGGGGGGGGGGGGTCCTGTACATGACACATTAATCTCCAATCAAATTGGTGAGTATAATTATCTTTGTTCATTTACTGTTATGTACATAAAGATACATTCAGCTAAATGTAATTTTCCACATTCAAAACAAAAATGATTGCATTAAAACAAAATGTCAACATTAGTATTATTATTATTATTATTATAATCAAAAAGAAGCGCTAAGCCACAAGGACTATACAGGTCAACATTAGTAGAAGACCATGAAAGGGAACTCTTTTTACAAGAACATCACTGGCAGTAGAGGCAACAACAATGCTATCAGCAAAAACAGCGGTATAGTTTAGTTAATAGCAGCAACGTCAATGGTGGTAGCTGATGACATCAGAAGTGACAGCAGCTACAGTATCGTATGGTGTCAGCAGCAGACTAGCAGTAGCATTAAGCAGCAATAACTTGTGTCGAGATCAACTGCAGTAATGGCGACATATTATTATTATAATCAAGGGGGAAGCGCTAAACCCGGAAGATTATACAGCGCCTGGGGGGGGGGGGATGTGGAAGGTATTCAGGCTTAATTTGGGGAACTGGAGCACAGATCCAATTCCCTAAATCAAGAGCCCCTCACCAACATCAAGGAACCTTCCTTGAGGGGAATGGCGACATAGCAGCTCGAGAAGTGTTTACAGCAGCTTCAGTGTGACTGGTGCCAGTCACTAGCAGCATCTGGAGCACCAGCAGACACACTCAACGGCGACGTTGGCAATGACAATGTCAGCGGCGACTTTGGCAGTGACTGTGTCTGCAGTGACAAGTTGAATCAACTGGTCCTAGTCCACACAAGTCACCTGGAGGTTACAGGCTACAAGAAACAGCAAGTTCAGACAAATGTGGAAACGTCACTACCATTTACTCTAAAAAATAAAGAAAGGGGTGTGGGTTCAGCTCCTCTCTCTTCACATGGAAGATTTTTTATAGTGTATTTAGTTTTATCCTTCTCTGTAATGCCTCCAATGCATTTATATTCATTTTCTAGTACGGAGACTAGAACTGGGCCTATTAATTTAAATGAAGCTTCATCAACGATGTACAATGTTGTACAATAATCTATGGAGTCCTGTTGCTAATACTTGTTTTTACTAGAAACTCAAGCAAACTGCTAGTTTTATTACTGACGGTACGCACTTCTGGCTTGGCTTCAGATTTCTTCTTACCACAGTATTTTTTTTTTTCATTCTTTGTGATCATATTCTACATTATTTGGTTTATAAGTGCTGGGCATTGCACTTTTCCATATTAAACTTCAAATGCTATTTTTCCGACCACAAAATTAGCATGTCTAAATCATTTTGAAGTGCAACGATATCTCCATCTGAATTTATTTGTCGGCCTATTTTAAATGTTTTCAGCGAAATTTTTCATGTCGATTATTTTTACTACCTTCATCATCGTCATTAATGAAGAATATGAATAAAGGACCCAAAATTTATCCTTGTGGAACGCCACTTGAAACCATATTGGGGACCAGTCGCATTACATCTTCCTTAGGTTGCCCTACACTGGTGGGAAAAATCCAGGGTAATAAAAATTACACGAACTGAACCATGAATTGTGCATGAATACCTTTCTGTACCTGTAATGAAAAATATATAAATGAAAAACGTACGAGATTTTAAGGTCGATTAAGTAGTGACATTAAGCAAGAGATGCAGCGTTTTACAACAGTTGAGATTACGAGTGATAGCAGGCAGAGACTTTCTTTTGAGATACAGACTTAACAATAGCTATATAGGTTGGCCCACTTCCTTTCCTCTCCCTCCATAACACACGCCGCCCCTGGTACCGTTATTCATTCAGTTTCTCGTCCACTAAGTCTGACTGTTAATAAAAGGCAACAGTATACCACAGTCTTACATTCGGGATCCGGAGAAACTCCCAAGCAAACCTCGGTATTCTAGCCAAGTGCACAACAGGACAAAACACCCTCCGTTAAGTTGGATTTGATTGGGGGTTATTGATGTTAATTCAAGGTAGTGGCGGTGCCTATATCTTTGGTTAGGCTTCATTTAGATTATGCTGCACAGTTCTGGTTACCGTATTACAGAGTGGATATAAATGCTCTGGAAAACGTACAAAGGAGGATGACAAAGTTGATCCCATGTATCAAATCTTCCCTATGAGGATAGACTGAGGGCCCTGAATCTGCACTCTCTAGAAAGGCATAAAATTAAGGAGGGGGGGAGATGAGTGAGGTGTATAAATGGAAAACAGGAATAATTGGAATGTAAATAGCGTGTTAAAAATATCTAGCCATCACAGGACTCACAGCAATGGGTTTAAGTTGGAAAAATTCAGATTCAGGAAGGATATAGGAAAGCACTGGTTTGGTAACAGAGTTGTGGATGAGTGGAACAAACTCTCGAGTACCGTCACAGAAGCTAAGACGTTGCGCAGTTTTAAAAATAGGTTGGATAAATACACGAGTGGGCGTGGGTTGGACCTGACTAGCTTGTGCTAATAGGTCTGATGGCATGCTCCTTCCGTAAGTGGATGTGACCTGACCTGACTAGGTGGGTCATTGGTTTAAGCCGGGAGGTTACTTGGTCCTGCCTCGTATGGGCCAGTAGACCTGCTGCAGTGTTCCTTCTTATGTTCTTATGATGCTGCACGTCCGCCACCAAACCACCCCACACGTCGTACGTCCGCCAGCTCAACCACCACACGTCGTACACCCAATAGCTCCACTACTAAATTATAATTCTCGCATCATTCTAATTCCGGTCATAATACAAGAACAAGTCTAAGATCCAATTCATCTACTTGCTTCATATTTCATAGATTTTATATTGGATAGTTCGTGGATGTTTTAAACAGTGCGAAATTAACATAAATTATGTGCAAACAGAAGTACTGTTAATATTTTAACTAAGTTCCACAAGTCAGTTTGAAAACTACAAAGAATACGTTCTGCCTACACACACACACACAAAGCTGAATACAACAATTAGTTTGCGATGATAGAAGTAAACATTTAAATACTTTACGGAAGTTATTTTAAATAATTTAAGCTTAAACTGTTTGTTTTTGAGCTTAGTTTTAATTGTAATAATAATTGTGTTGATCTAGCTAAGATGGAAAAAAAGATGGCAGTGGAAAAAATCACGCAATGAGACACTGAACTTTCACTCCAACATATCAAGATAGTTTTAAGAACAAAGTTTTCCGAGAGTACAACATAATGGTGTATGTCCAAGAATGCCGCTACACAAGAGCGTCGTCTATCTTTCTATGTCCTCATCCAGTCTGAGCCTCAACTGTGATGCTTCCTATGTCCACTCCATCGTGAGTACCCCAACAACCCATATCTGACCTACCTCAGTACTTGGCCCATTCTCAATATCTGACCCACTCAGTACCTGACCCATCCTTAGATCGACTCTTATTACGTCCAATTTCTTAAGCGCTGTAACTCCCATGGGTTCAGCACATCCTCATGAATACAATAATTACTTGACATAAAATGTCCACTCATATGAGTCGTTCTAGCCTCGGGCTCGGTTCAAGCCGAAAAAACGTCCAGCATCGGGTTCGATTCCAGCCGACAACGTTCCACTACCGGGTACGGTTGCAGTGGGAGACCTCCCCACGGTATATACATGACTATCACAAGGTAATGCACACTTCTTATTCTCGTTTCCTGGTAGTTCCCAGTCCGCCTTCACAGAGTGAAGTCATCATAAAATAATTGTGGAATCATATCGATTTGTACTGAAAGTAACAAAACTCACGAAAATAATACACATCTCTAGATTTTCAGTTTCAATATCCTCAGATACGGAAGGAGAGAGACGGGTGGATAATCAACCATCTTATCAGCATGTACAAAGAGAAGGCAGAGCAGCGTTTGACAAGGGAGTCCACATCTAGGCTACCCACCGAGAGGAATTAACTAGTCTAGGTACATCTACAGCTGGAATACAACATTCGATACTCTCAAACAAAATTATAACAAAAAATAATATAAATTTATCGTCTTATAAAATGTTTCTACAGCAGTACCGGTAATAAAAATTATAAAACAAAGTATAGTCACCTGGTGAACCTGACTACAAAACGGAATACAAAACAAGTCATGCCACAAGTAGTCTGTTATTATTGCACAGCAACCAGGGAATTAAATTCCACTCTCCAAGTATCAGAAAACGGCTAGATATTAGATGTACCCGAGTTCATTAGTTTTTAACGTTTGTCTTGGTGATGAGACAATGAATTACATTAAAAAAATGTAGGAAAAATAAATGGGGGGGGGGGGGGTTATGTGGGAAGGGGTATTCAGGCGGGGTTGGGTGGGTAAGGTGGGAAGCAGGGCTGAGTAGGGGGGCACTGTGGGGAGCAGGGTTGGTTGAGGGACTGGTGGGTGAACAAATAGAGCTCCGGTGTTGCCTGGGCAAGCCGCAGCAGCAACATCAGTAGTGAATACTGGGCAACAATACTGCCAGGTGGTGCCGCACTCGACCTCTCTATGGATCATGGCAGTCCAGAAGCACTCCTCCCCTCTAACCAGGTACTATCCCCCCACATTACTTCCCCACTCCCAGCACCAACTCTCCCCTTCCCTACCTCCTGCTCTCTCCCTCAGCATCCTTCACTCTCAGTATGCCCCCCCCCCCTCCCAGCCTCTTCTCACACTCTCCTTCCATACAACTCACATTACAGAAGTGCCTCGTACAAAAGTGCCATGCAGAAAAAAAAATGTACACAGACACCCGACGGTGATCAAAAAATATGAAACAATGGTTTTTTCCGCCTAGTGTCGTGATCTGAATTACAATTTCCAATATAACTCCGTGTGAAGCAGCGCCTCCTAGGACTTCTTGAGGAATTATACAACGCTTGACTAAACTTTTAAGTATTACCTAGCTGGTGCGGCAAAGTCAACATTTAACGGTGTGACGAACTGATAATAATAGCGACATTTGTGATTACAAGAGTCGAACACTATAGTGATTACACGTATCAGTGCGGTGTTTATCTTGTGTTATCAAAAGGGTTTGTTACTGGTGATGGTGATTACATGTTTAGGTGAGGGTTTGTCTTGGTGTTGAGACAAAAGATGGCACATCAAGTTATTGTGTCAGGTTTAAAGCCTACTGACTATACGGTTATTAAAAACGCAGTTCACATATAAACTAATAATCAAGAGCAATTTAATCCCTGAAATAGTTTCTAAAGTAAATTCTCAAGTGTTTACATTTACACTGAAAAAAATATAGACCTCGCTGTATACAATTAAATAAACCTCTTGGTGTATATACACTAAGAAACTTCGTATTCTCTGTACACTAAAAATTAAGCATATCGCTGTGTATATTGCCTGTGAGAGCCTTGCTTACAAACAAGTTGACTAGTACCAGAACAACTGGAAGAGCAGGTCTTCACCAGCTCTCAATAGTGTGCGCCCCAGTGACCTTTATGTTAACACCAAAACTAACAAAAACTATTACGTCTCTTGGAAGAAAACCAACGCAAGGATCAATGTAGGACAAGGGACAAATTAGCAAAGTACAACAACTACCGTCTACCCTAACCCCTGGACACTGAGTTCACCACTACAAGGCTATTGTATCTTTGCTACTGGTGAAATTGTGACCCCATACCGTGATCTAACACCCCGACATCTTTTGCCCTGGTCCGTGACACTTGACAAATGAAAACATGTGACCTGTGATAATGCAGTGTGCCTGTGTTCTCTTATTTTATTCGCGAGAAAGAGCTAACCCTGTACAAGTCATACAAGCGCCAGGGACAAGAGGTAATAGACGTCCAGTCTACGGAAGGGATCAAGAGCCCTTCGCCAGTCAAGGTAATCAAGTCTGATCTCAGGATCATAATGAAGAATTAGACACATGGGCAAAAAGACTGCGGTAGTGAACATTTGCTGCTAGGCTGAGAGACATTGATTACCTCACCTTCTCTTCAGTCTTTTTTGCCCCTGTATTGTACTGATAAGGCCAATGGATAACGAAACTTCAACGTAAAGATACCGAGCTGTTGCACCTGTGTCTAATTCTTTAACTTGTCGACATACACACCACTGATGTTAGGATCTTGATCTTTGATCAAAAGCCCTAAGCCAGCATCAGGGCACACTCCTTGAAGGTGCCCGATGTCTCTTACTACGACTCTGCCTGTTTGTTTCTCAGAAACTTCACAAATAATACAAACTTTGAGGAGCAAACTGCGTATGTTTCGGTCCATCCTTTTGCAACTTGGTAACGGTCCAAGACGGACCGATACGTCGTCTACAGCTTCTTTATGGTGTGGTTATTTGTGGTGTTTCAGCCATGGTATTCTCCTCCCAGACTTCTTTATACAATGTACTTCCCCTGATAACCCTGTCTCGGAGAATGAAGGGTATAAACAATACCGACAATCAGTTACGTAACTGCACATACACAAAAATGTCTTGGATACCTTACTGAAAGCTACATTCCACTTTCATGAGTTCCTTGTGGGGGAACAGTAGCCAACTATATGTAGAGATGTATCGGATGTGAAAATTTAGATATCCGAGGATGTGTATGAAGATGTCCTACTTATTTTGTGGATGCGGATGTAAGAGATTGTGCAGTAGTTCCGCGGATGCGGATATCCGATACATCACCACCGCTCCACGTGTCCACTAACCTAGTCCCAACATGAGTTAGTGGGTGTTGAGTTACAGCTCCTGGACCCGCCTCTTGCCTTTTAGTCAGTTAACGTGTTCTACAGTTCAGTGTATGAAATCATCCTCCACTATATCAAAAAAAAAAAATCCTTGGGAGTATTAACCCTGGTGGGATAAAAATCCAAGTAACCCATGACAGCCAGTGTAACTTATTTGCGTTGAGCCAGGTGTATATCTCGATCACTCGTACATTATACAATGTTGCTTTGTGGAACATAGAATGTTCTTTGACATGTCCGCCCCTCTGCCACCTTACCCTCCCCCTTACTGCCGTTAATAAAAACACCCCCTTTCTTTACCTAATCTTTCACTTCCGTTAACGAAGCCACCCCTTTCTCTTACCCCTCCCATTAACGAAAGCATTCCTTTCCCTCCATTACTCTCACTCCCGGGCAGGATACCAACATGCAAGACGTTGGTCATGCTGGAAATCATATCCTAGCCAGAATAATGTATATGAAAGCCCGCTAGAATCTTGCTCAGGATATGGCTTCGGTACCAGTGTTGGATAACAGGTATCCACACACTACTAGTGACAAAATATCTTTCAAGGCTGCCTTGTTGACAAACAAGAACGCACAAAGTCACCTGTCAGTTATGCTGACATCATACCCAGGTGGAGGGACAGACCCCATCCATTCCACACCACATCCCCCTCCTACCCATCACTCCCCAACCCTCACAACACTACCGTCATTTTATTTGGTCACATGTCACAAAGCTCGTAATGTCATTTAAAGCGAGCATTAAAAAAAATCGACAATATACAAAACAATTTTCAGAACGTGCCATAAATATAATAATCTAGATATCTATTTTTTTTTTTAGACTTACCGATAGTTGGTATTTACACTGTATATAATTCTTGAGAAAACTTGTTTTAACTGCATATTATGATGTGTTTCAGAGCTGCTTAAGGCTTTGACGTATTTCAAATTTTACTCATTTGTATATAAATAACGGAACTGAAGTTATATATATATATATATATATATATATATATATATATATATATATATATATATATATATATATATATATATATATATATATATATATACCTGGAGTTTACCTGGAGAGAGTTCCGGGGGTCAACGCCCCCGCGGCCCGGTCTGTGACCAGGCCTCCTGGTGGATCAGAGCCTGATCAACCAGGCTGTTGCTGCTGGCTGCACGCAAACCAACGTACGAGCCACAGCCCGGCTGATCAGGAATTGACTTTAGGTGCTTGTCTAGTGCCAGCTTGAAGACTGCCAGGGGTCTGTTGGTAATCCCCCTTATGTGTGCTGGGAGGCAGTTGAACAGTCTCGGGCCCCTGACACTAATTGTATGGTCTCTTAACGTGTTAGTGACACCCCCCCCTGCTTATATATATATATTATATATATTATATATATATATATATATATATATATATATATATATATATATATATATATATATATATATATAAAATGTCGTGCCGAATATGTAAAACTGGTCAATTAGCAAGAACTTATTTAGAAATAAATCCTTTCTAAAATTTTCTCTTATACGTTTAAAGATATATATTTTTTATTAATGTTAATGTAAAAAAATTTTATTTTGCGCCAAAAGAAACTTAGAAAACTTACCTAACCTTATTATAACAAGAACAATTTATTTTAGCCTAACCCAACTATATATATTTTAGATTTGTTTACAATAATTTAATACTAAACAAACACAGTGAAATATATTTTTTTCGTTAGGTTCAGAATGATTTTTGCGAAATTATTGCATACACAAATTTTCGCTTGTCCTATATGGCAAGATGAGAGTTGCTGTTTAAGCCAAGATCGCAAGTTCTGTCTATTCGGCACGACATATATATATATATATATATATATATATATATATATATATATATATATATATATATATATATATATATATATATACGAACCATATATCTTAAATTTTAATTGAAAAAAAATTGACATAAAAAAAAATCATCAAAATTAGAATTCCAGTTTCCGCTTTGGTGTGGTCATCAGGCTATACAATTGGTAGGTATTCCCACACTATCTACTGTGACATGATTACGTCAGAAACACATCACATCACCTTTATCAATATTATCACATTTTTTTTATAGAATTGTTATAATATCAATGATCTTATTTGTGTTGGTATTATTTTAACACTGCGTCATATTTTTAGCGTGATTTAAATTTGATTTTTTTTTAAATGTGAATACAGTTTTTGTTTTCCATCTATCTCGAATGTAATAATGTATATATTCATAGGGGAACACTAAATCCGTAAGGGCTATCCAGCGCCTGAGAATTAGGAGGCAACAGTCTGATCCTAGGATCCCGCGTATCAAGAGCCCTGGACGAGCACAAAGGGACTCCCCTTAAAGAGGACTTTATCTGTTGTTTGAGCGACATGTAACTGAAGCTTCAGTAAACTCTGGTTAAAGAACTTCAGAAATATGGAACAAGATCAGCCGGTCAGAAACAACGGTTAAGTTCGTTGGTTACAGAATATCAACACCATCCCATCTCTATCCATCACAATTACCATTACCGACCACCAGCTCTTCCCAGCCAATTTTCAATAAATGGTTATTTATCTGTTAAATAAACGTTGTTAATAAAGGATCGCATAATGCATTATACTCCATTTGTCTCTCTTTCCAAAGGGTTTACTGCCAAATTACAAATATGACGGTAAACTGCTAGTCCTCCCCCCACCCCCTTCTGACCTCTCACTCAATGTCTAGTCAAAACACAACTATACTAGAGATATAATCAGCTTACCACGATGTTTCGGTCTGTTTTCTCTCCTATGTGCGGGTTGTGTGTGTGTATTGTTCCAGTCATAGTACTGTATTATGCCTTTTTTGTTATTTACTAGACAGACACGTGACAATCCACTGAGCTCACATTAAAACGTCCCTTTTTTGACGTTTTACCCTTAAAACTGCGTTGTCCTTAAGTTAGGTTTATCACAGATTTATAAACGAAAAACAAACAAATTAGGAAAAGCAGGTCACGATACGTCTGGCAGCTAGGTAGCCGTGGAAAGATAAGAAACGTTTCAACTGGTATCGCTTATCTCTTATAATGTACTTAATGTCTTGGTTTCAAAGTCCATCATGTCCCTCCTTTACATATTATACATTTAACAAATGGCAAATCATGCATGTATATATATAATTTACTTGCCGTCTGGTTACAGATGCCTCTGCGTGAGCCGCCGCCCCACGTCAAGGCAACCTTTGGGTTGATGGGGGTTGTGGGTATGGTGGTGAACTTCGTTCTCTTCATCATGGACATTATCTCAGATGCCCTACTGGCATTCGTACTATGGAAACAGGTAACTGGGACTATGTACCTTCAAGGTAACCGGGACTATGTACCTTCAAGGTAACCGGGACTATGTACCTTCAAGGTAACCGGGACTATGTACCTTCAAGGTAACCGAGACTATGTACCTTCAAGGTAACCGGGACTATGTACCTTCAAGGTAACCGGGACTATGTACCTTCAAGGTAACCGGGACTATGTACCTTCAAGGTAACCGGGACTATGTACCTTCAAGGTAACCGGGACTATGTACCTTCAAGGTAACCGGGACTATGTACCTTCAAGGTAACCGGGACTATGTACCTTCAAGGTAACCGGGACTATGTACCTTCAAGGTAACCACATTCATGCACTCTATGCACAATAAACATTAATGTAGAATAAAAATAACAATACTGTGGCTGGATCAATTCACAAATTTATTATTTTATTTGCGGAAAAGCACTCGAATCGTATGGGACTTAAAATACTGAGTGGTGGGAGGTAATCAGGATTGATCCTAGGTAGAAGATAGCTTCAATTCCTTGGATCAAGAGCCCTTCACCGGAATCAAGGCACTTCCCCCTCCCCCTTAAAGGGTAGAATAATTCACAACTAATCCACAGATAGGAAATATAAACATGATGATGGATGGGTCCTCCCTGGACCATCTTCGAGTACCCAGGGACCAGTTAACTATAAATTTGCAATCTAAATCTCTACAACTTGATAATCAATGTTTATTTCTTTAGTTTTCATCCCATGTAAGTGCTAAACAACTATTATATATGGCTGTAATTATCATTTTTTTAAATAAAAAATAAAATACACGACTATACATTGATTTACTCATGCAGAGCGTGGGGAACGGAAGGTAATCAGGTTTGATTTGTTCCCTGAATCAAGAGCCCTTCATCAGCATCAACTCATCCCCCCACATCCGTACCCCCCATGAAGAGCAAATGTTTTGAGCAGTTATGGAGGAAAGTATATTACCTAGTGTGATAGTGTAGGTGTAGTAATTTTAGTTGTGTTTGTATAATCTTGAGTGCAGAAGAGTGTTAGTTTAATCTCTGGATTATGCGCCCAATACCCATCCTGTGGACGATAGGCAAAATATTACATGATGGGTCCAGGGACTGGGCCCCAAGGCTCTAACAGCTGAACAAATTACAGTGGTAATAAACTATTTACATGTTTATATCTGGTTACAGTCGTTGAGTTATGTATGTTGACATGAATTAGGTCACACACACATACAGAAAAAAAGTAAGTGGTAATGCGAGTAGAAGAGACTAAGGTAGAGTATATTTGTATAGGCCAAGGAGGATGAGTTCAGTACTGAGCCAATCACCTGGTTTATCATCACACTCTGCATCATCGTCCTGCCCATGGTTGTCATCAACATCTTCAGGTACGAGCCCCCTTAATCTTCTGATATATATGAGACATACATGTTCTGTAAGTGTACTCTCAAAACTGTCAAGCTTAAAACTCTCACTTTAAAACCATGACTCTTAATACAGACATATTTGGCAGTTTGTGGTGGTACTGGCAAAACAAACAATGTCTGGGCGACTACTGTGTCTTCCACAAGATGAGCGCACTGCAAACTGTCGTCAGAGTTATATTCCATATCATCCTGCTTGGACCGCTTATTCGGTAACATTCAATTAAGTTACAATATTTCTACATGGGTTAAGATCTCACTGCAAAACTTGATGTATTATACATAATTTGATTCAGCATTTTAAATCATAAGAATATGAAATTGAATTCGAAGATTGCCCAGAGTTGTGTACGATATATTAATACTAAACGCTATATTGTGTGGGTGTTATAATGACAGGTACGTGGATATTATAAGATACGGCGTGAAGATGAAGAGAGAGGTTAAACACGTGGAGATGGGTCACAATCATGCTGCTGTACTAAGAAGAACGCCTAAAGGTGAAGTTCATGCTGTTCTACAGATGGTAAGTATTAATAACTGCTTGGTTGATCAGCCTGGTTGATCAGGCTCTGATCCACCAGGAGGCCTAGTCACAGACCGGGTCGCGGGGGCGTTGACCCCCGGAACTCTCTCCAGGTAAACTCCAGGTATATGAATACGGTACATTTCCACAACAAAAAGTATTTACAGTGGAAGAAATCTCAGAGGTACTAGGCAGCAGCACGCTCATTAAAGATCTGGGGTTAGACTGATGTACTTTTTAGCAAGAAGTTGTTTTTTTCTAAACAACTTACTCATAATTGGCAACAGTAATTATAAGACATTCCAAAACTCTTTTAGTGATCTGCACTCTTATTGTTTCTGGCATAAACACTATGTGCAGTATGTCATACACTTATTAAAATGTAAAGGTAACCTTTTTTTTTTTTCCTTTTCTGTGTAGATTATCTCACGAGACACCGCCATGTTGGATATGATGCACAGTTTCCTGCAAGATGCACCACAACTCATATTTCAGATTTTCCTGTTGTACCGTAGTCCTGGAATTATCACTGGCAAAGAAGATGCGACTGTTCTAAGTCAGTCAACAGTAACTATTTTAAGACAGTGTTCAGTAACCTTTGATCACCTCATGAAAATGGTTCACAACAGAATGTAATTATCACTATATATACATAATTAATAAAACGAAATTGAATTTGAAATATAAATAACATTAAAACTAAGAGTTCATTTTCTTCGTCAGCAACAACAGTACAGATATGGAAAATCCTGCTGGGTGTATTCGCCATGTCTTGGTCGTTAGTGTCGTACCAGGATGAACTACGTCGTTCAGTGCCAGATAAACAACAACTGTCTTGTTGTGCCACCACCACCTGCCTCTTGTGGCGGGCATCTATGCTCGCCTCCAGAATAATCACAATCGGGTCGTTCTCCGCAATACTCGTAAGTGAGATCGTCAACACTTTGAAGTGTTATACTGTATTGTACCTTTATCGCATAGGATCACTAAAAACGTAGGGATCATACAGCGCCTGAGGAATGGAAGGTAATCAGATGTGATCTAAGAAGAGACGAGTGCCTTTGATGAGTTCATAGTTTTTCTACTCCAGTAGCTCTGATTCTTTGGATGAAGAGCTTTTCAGCAGCATGAAGGCATACCCCTCCTTGAAGGGTTGTATCACATGTAACATTATCAAAGTTATGATCAAGTGTTAAGAGCACAAATGCAGTGTTTGCTTAACAATAAATGATAGTAATATCGCCTCTTAAGGTGGCCCATAGCTCAATGGCAGAATCTTCGGCTCATAACAGTAGGACCCATATTTAATCTTGGGGTGGGCGAAAATAAGGGAGCCATTTTTGTTTACACTAGTTACTCTTGTTCAACTAGTAAATATGCACCTTGGTGTTGGTATACTGTTGTGGGTTACAACACTGAGGTTGATAGTATACCTTAAATAAGGCTGGGCTTTGAAATGACATCCACTCAGAAGTGACTTGATGCCAGCGAGGGGTTCTTGATCAAATGAGTTGAAGCAACTCCCACCTTTCCCCACATTAACCCTGATGTCCTACTCTCCAGACACTGCATGATCCCCACGGACCATGTAGTGTCTGAGAAGTGGGCTGAGCTATAATAACTCTTACCTGTAAATGGTGTAAATAAAAGAAAACATTATTTACTTTATATTTCAGCATCCAAATCAGGACCCAAGATCTGTGTACTTACTACGTTGGACTGACTCCCAGGGAAACATAGTCATAGCGTATCCCATTGTCACTGTGTGTGTGTTGGCGGCTCACTGGCTTATAATGACTGCCTGGATATACGCACAGGTATGTAACAATGTTCACTGCATACCATAAGCCATACTATTTTACCATGCAATCTGACAAAAGCACTGTTTACAATTTTCGTGCTGTGTAGGTTTAAATGCCATTGCAATATCAACGAAGATAAATGCACTTATTCACCTTTAAATTACTAACACTTATTGGAGATGCCAGACAGATGCTCGAAAATCAGAGATGGAGGAATTAATGTACAATTTTTATGAATTCCATCACACACTGAAATACCCCTTCGTGATTAAAGTTGATAAGTTAGCCAAAGAAATTGCCCTGAACGAAAATGTAGAATATAACTTAAATATATCTGTGTCTAGCATGATGAATAATATTAGGAAAGAAGCAAATAATGAAACTGGATCTCATAAGAATGTAGTTAAAAGCCTGAATAGATCACTCAGTGATAAACCTACGTAACTACAAATTAGACACATGTGCAACTCTTGGGTATCTTTACTGAGGAAAAGTTTCGCCACACAGTGGCTTCATCAGTCCATACAAAGGAGAATCGTGAAGAGCAGGAGGAGAATGAGGTAATCAGTCCCTCAACCTCATTCTCATCCTGCTCTTCACGATTCTCCTTTGTATGGACTGATGAAGCCACTGTGTGGCGAAACGTTTCCTCAATAAAGATACCCAAGAGTTGCACATATGTCTAATTTATCAACGTGTCGGTTCTCTGAACCATTCATCTACAATACGAGGTAACTACGTTTATGGAGCAACTTGTAATGTGAACAAACTGATGTAGTAGCCGGCTTAGTCTTTGTGACACCGACCTCTGGTACTTTAGTAGATGCACAAGTGATCAGGCTAAATCCAAAGTATGTGGTCAGCCTTATGGTCACTTTCTTGAACACTGATTAACAAATACAGAGATAGGAAGTACAATAACCTATCCGATAGTTCAAGATATAAAGAAAATAAGATAGCAGACATATGGATACACAAAAGGCCTAGGAACTAGGCCTCAGAAGGGTTTACAGTACATCTGGATTTATATCTACCGTTCACTTATCTGTTACAAGTAAATTTAAGAAATTTGCTTAATATATAGCCAGACGTGCACAGACATCACAATACAAATATCCTCCATCGTGAGACATAATAATAATAATAATAATAATAATAATAATAATAATAATAATAATCTCATTGAAATAAACAAAAGTAGTAAAGACATTATGGAATCCCAATTAACTTGTGTTAGATGAACCAGAGGGTAAGAACAAGACTTAAGAAATCGTAATGACACGATTGCAAATAAACCATACCCCCGGCCGGGATTGAACCCGCGGTCATAGTCTCAAAACTCCAGCCCGTCGCGCTAACCACTAGTGGTTAGCGCGACGGGCTGGAGTTTTGAGACTCTATGACCGCGGGTTCAATCCCGGCCGGGGGTATGGTAAGAACAAGACTCATCTGCCATGGGTTTAATCCCCGGCCGTTCCATGGTTTAACTAAGAACAACTAATGTTTTACCTTGCAGAAAACAACATTCTGTGCGCAGGGAGACAACAGCACCCACCCAGTGTTGGAATTCTTGTACAACTGTGTCATCGGGTTTGTTCATGTGTTCTGTTACATTAATGTCAAGGACACACCATCCCGCAAACGAATGGTATTCTTCTACGCCTTCTGTCTTATTGAGAATTCCGCCATGATCGCCATCTGGTATGTACAGGTCAGTACTAACTTGAAGCACGTATCTACACCCAGTTTTGAAAATTTCCACAACATATCCCGAAGCTAATTAAAAAATAACGGTATATTATAAAGTTATGTTGGAAATGGTATATAAAATACCGACAAGTTGATAAGATGTAAAGTAAAAGGACACAAGTGCAACTAATGTGGCTTGATAAAGCTCCTGGAGAGCGAAACGTTGCCACAATAAATGTCACATTAGTTGCACTTGTGTCCTTTTACTTTACATATTGTCGGTAATTCTACCAACTTTATTACAAGTTGATAAGACACGTGCAGCGGTTGGGTATCTTTATTGTTGAAAGGTTTCGCCTACAAAGTAGGCTTCTTCAGTCAAATACAGAGTTAGCAGGTGTAGTAGTAGTGAAATGAAGATGATGTAATTAGTCCATCAACCTTTTATAAATAGCATTCGAGGTGGTCAGTCCCTCAGCCTGGAGAAGAGTTCAGCTTCATAGTCTGGAACGATATTGTTCCAGGCTGAGGGACTGATCATCTCAGATACTATTTCTACAAGGTTGACGAACTAATTACACCTTTATTTCACTGCTACACACCTGCTGCCTCAGTACTTGACTGTGTAGGCCTAACGTTTCAACACTAAAAATACTTAACTGTAGTACACGTGGCTTAATCATCGTAATGTAAGTACAGTATTCGATACCACAGTCATTATATATATACTATATATATATATATATATATATATATATATATATATATATATATATATATATATATATATATATATATATATATATATACAGAGAGAGAGAGAGCAAAGCTGTTTATTTAATACATCACTTTCCCATACACTCCCATTACAACAAACTTAAGGGACACGTCAGTTCCTCTGTCTTTTAATAATATATTATTTTTCCCCTGTAATCTACTTTGTCCATAATAACTATCGCCTTTGCTTTGTCTGCTTTCGTAAGATCAGAGGTCTGAACTTGGCTCACACCTCTGCAACACAATCGTCCTCAAAGATTTGTTAAATTATACCATGATTTAAGGAAAGATCGTGGGCTTCACCTTACAAAAGTAGACAAAGCAAATGCGATAATAATTATGGACAAGGTAGATTAAAGGGGTAAAAATAAACATGATGTTAGGAGACCGGGAAACTAAGGCGTCTCTTAAATTAGATATATACCGCAGTGTACTGCCATCCTGGAAAAACGTAAGGTTGTTCTTGGTCATATTCAAGAATTTTCTGAATTTAGAAAACTGACAAGTTAATAAATGAGACACTTGTGCAACATTTGGGTATCTGTACTCTGGGAGAAATTTCGCCAGCCAGTGGTTTCTTCAGTCCAATGCAGAGAAGGGTGAAAGATGAGGAGGAATTAGAGGTAATCAGTCCCTCAACCTGGAGTCGAAATCTTCAGGCCTTTAATCAAGCTTAACGGACTGAACTCAGACTCCAGACTGAGGGACTGATTACCTCAATCTCCTCCACTTTTCTCTGCACTGGACTGAAGAAGCCACTGGCTGGCGAAACGCTTCCAGAATAAAGATACCCAAATGTTGCACAAGTGTCACATTTACCAAGAACTTTGTGGTTCCAATGAAGGGTGAGGCAGTCTGCATTTTTTTTCTTAGGAAAATGACTTAGATTAGCGTGAACGAGCAGTGCTGTCATAAAGACCGCATATAATTATCATTATAATTATGTGCTGCTAGTTACTAACACCAAAGACTTAATTGATGCTGTTATTTTACTGTACGTGATTTTCCATCCCACAGATGGTGGTCTATCCTGAATCAATTCGAGTGGTAATAGTATTTACCGTGGAGGTTCTGTGGGTGATAGGAGTGTGCAGTGTCATCGGTTATTACGCCTTCCTGCACCCCGACCACACCAGTATTATCCATCAAAGTAATTCAGCTTCCTGGCGTCAGTGACGCACAAACTTTGTTAGGCGCCAGCGCAGGTACTCATTCAAGCTAACTTAGCAGTATCATTATACGGTATATGACTTACACCTACCATTATTTCCAGGCTCAGACTTGAAACTCGCTACTTCATCTTCACTTCCCAAATTTCATCCTCGCGTTCACTCATTATGGACAATTTATCATGTGTTTATCTAATGTATGGCATGTATATCTCATTTATTATACATTTTTTCCTTTTATTCTCCTTGGCACTATTATAAATATAATCAGTGATTTGTATATGAAGGTGTTTTTATTAATTCGTGATAAAGGGCCTCCTGCAATACCAATAAATCGGAGTCAATAAAGTTTCATTTAGTAAAGCTACAATTCAATATTTGTATTAACTTCCTCAGTTACTCATAAAAGATCTATTATAGCAAGTAATTAATCGTGATCAATTTATATACGTGATACCTCAAGGCAGCTCACTCTGAACATGCTAATTACGTTATCATTTATACACATTACATAGATTATATTAATGGGAGAGCACTAAACCTACATGTAAGGGTCGTACAACACCTGAAGAAATGGAAGACTATAAGGTTGTATCCAAGGGAGGACAATTATGTAACCAAGGGACTTGGTCCTTGGTTTCTGAATTCATTTAGTGGAGTTTCTCGGTCTTTCTCGAGTCGTTACATCAACGTCCGTTAAGTCGAGGGGTTAATTTCTATTCAAAATTGTTTTGTGGATATTACTATTGCAACTTTCTGCAATTTAACCTCCATGTGATCCAAATCCTACTTTATTTACAGTAGTTTTCTGAGTAAAACAGCAGACTTAAAATTTAGTTTTTAAACAGTTAAAAAATGAAGTGAAAATCGTACATAAATAAAAGCAAACTGTCATTAATTGAAAAGACAGACAGGGAGTTATCCGCTGCTCAAAAAAAAAAAATAAATAAATAAAAAATAAAATAAAGAAAATTTGACTGGTCAATTGTCAATGTTTGTACCCGCATGTTATATTTTACATATAGTGTCCCTCTTCCTCTAGCAGTACACAGGTATCTAGCAGCTGGTAGAGTTGTGTCGTACACGAAAGCAATGACTCCAAACAGAATTTTGTAATATTTTTAATATAATCTAATAAATAAACAGATGTTTTATTTTCCATGGTATACAAATGTTACAAGGCTAGGTTAAGTTTCTCTGTCACCTTCACGTAAACAGAACAGACGATGTGATCTATTCCCTTTATTGAAACAGAATAGACAATGTGTGCTATTTCCTTCATGGAAAGCGTGTATTATTACAGTAGCTGCACCTACACTTTTTATTTAGTGACTTGTGGATTTGTAAAAAGGACTATCTTTAATTATTATATGCACCAAACCCATAAGGGCCACACAGATCCTTATGAATGGAAGATAATGATTGAATTATGTGAGTAAATTACCCACATGAGGTTTACCTGAATTACTACGTGCAAGTAATTTGGGTGAGATAAGTGGGACTTAAGTCATAGTAAGTCACAGGACTAACTCCCTCGATGCCCACTTTCGCCAATCTCACAAAAAGCTAGACCTGACATTAAATTAGTATTTACAATATTAAAACCAGTTACTCTGGTAAATTAAAATTGTAGACTGTATATGATTAGCTTGCTGGGTACACAAGAAATTCGTAATACCAGTCACCATTTAATTACTGTAGATGGATCACACCACAATACCGGCCTGACACCTAGATCCTACACTGACCAGCTAGAGATCTAAATGCAAGGACTAATGGCACACTTCCCTGTGAGTGATGTTCGTATCCCTTCCGCCATACACTCGTAATTCTTGAGGTCCTGCAAATTTCCTGTCCCAACTCTTCAGCAGGGGACATTAACATGGGTTCCTATTACAAATTCAGGCCGAAACCCCCAATTTGGCTCGGAAGACGTGGAATTATTAGCTGAATTTTCTGCGACAACCAGTGCTCACAAATTACAAATGGCGTCCCCCTTGGCGTCACTCCCCGGCTGTTCCACATCCGCTCCTCACTCGAAATATCTCAAGGGGTCCAAACAGCATCACATTTAATACGCATATTTTTCAAATTTAAACATGCTCAATTTAGGAAAATTCAAAATTTTCCACAATGAGGTTTGATCCGAGAAAGGGGAGGGTAGCTCAAACTTTAATCAAGAGCCCTTCACCAGCCTCAAGGCAACTCATGTGAACGGTAAGACTGACATGCAAGTACTCACCTATTTGTGTTTGCAGGGGTCGAATCATAGCTCCTGGCCCCACCTCTTCACTGATTGCTACTAGGTCCTCTCTCTCCCTGCTCCATGAGCTTTATCATACCTCGCCTTAAAACTACGTATGGTTCCCGCCTCCACTATGTCACTTTCTAGGCAATTATTCCATGGCTTGACTACTCTATGACTGAAGAAATACTTCCTAACATCCCTTTGATTCATCTGAGTCCTCAAATTCCAATTGTGACCTCTTGTGTCTGTGTCCCATCTCTGGAACATCCTGTCTTTGTCCACCTCGTCTACTCCGTGCAGTATTTTATATGTCGTTATCATGTCTCCCCTGACCCTCCTGGCCTCCAGTGTCGTAAGGCCGATTTCCCTCAACCTTTCTTCATAGGACAATCCCCGTAGCTCTGGGACTACTCTTGTTGCAAACCTTTGCACTTTCTCTAATTTCTTGACGTGCTTGACTAGGTGTGGATTCCAAACTGGTGCTGCATACTCCAGTATGGGCCTGACGTAAATGGTATACAGAGTCTTGAACGAATTCTTACTGAGGTATCGGAACGCTATCCGTAGGTTTGCCAGGCGCCCGTATGCTGCAGCAGTTATCTGATTGATGTGCGCCTCAGGAGATATGCTCGGTGTTATACTCACCCCCAGATCTTTTTCCTTGAGTGAGGTTTGCAGACTTTGGCCATCTAAACTATATTGTGTCTGCGGTCTTCTTTGCCCTTCCCCAATCTTCATGACTTTGCATTTGGCAGGGTTAAACTCAAGGAGCCAGTTGCTGGACCAGGCTTGTAGCCTGTCCAGGTCTCTTTGTAGTCCTGCCTGATCCTTATCTGATTTGATTCTTCTCATTAACTTCACATCATCCGCAAACAAGGACACTTCTGAGTCTATCCCTTCCGTTATGTCATTCACATATACCAAGAACAGCACAGGTCCTAGGACTGACCCCTGTGGAACCCCGCTTGTCACAGGCACCCACTCTGACACCTCGTCACGTACCATGACTCGTTGTTGCCTCCCTGTCAGGTATTCTCTGATCCATTGCAGTGCCTTTCCTGTTATGTGTGCCTGATCCTCTAGCTTTTGCAGTAACCTCTTGAGAGGAACTGTGTCGAAGGCCTTCTTGCAGTCCAAAAAAATGCAGTCGATCCACCCCTCTCTCTCTTGTCTTACTTCTGTCACCTTGTCATAAAACTCTAGTAGGTTTGTGACACAGGATTTTCCCTCCCTGAAACCGTGCTGGTTGTCAATTATACACTTGTTTCTTTCCATGTGCTCCACCACTCTCCTCCTGATGATCCTCCCTCTGTCTTTCCTGAGGATTTGATATCCGGATGGAAAGATTGAATCTGTTATTATTCTGGTGAGTTTTGTTTCTGTGAGTGCTATTATGTCTGGGGATGTCTCCTTGATTCTTTCGTGCCACTCCTCATACTTATTTGTTATTCCATCTGCATTTGTATACCACACCTTCAACTTCTTTTCTAAGATTGTGGTCTGGAAGGTGTATTGGGGTTGGGGAAGTGGGAGACCTGATAAGGAACTGGGGTTGGGGAAGTGGGAGACCTGATAAGGAACTATGGGTGGTTGCTGCGGGGGTGGAGTTTGTAATGCAGTGGGTGGGGGCACTGCATGTGGCATGGGTGTTTTGGTTTAGTGTTTGGTTGCACTGGGGTTGACCTGGTTGGGAGGCTTCTATAGGAAGTTGTGAGGGAGGCTGTATTTGATCTTGCTGTGTCTGGGATCTCCTGTCTGTCTTCTCCATCCCCTCTCTTTCCTCCTTTCGCCTTTGTACCATCTCTCTTTGTTTCTGCCTTTCTGCTTGTGTTCTGTCGCGGTCGAGATACACCTTCCTGTATGCCGGCATGTCCCTTAATCGTGCTTTCTCCTGCAGGATCCTGTTCCGAGTCGAATCTGCCTTGAAGGTCACTTTCACTGGCCGGGTTCTTTTTTTTACAAACCCCCCTATTCTCCGAAAATTTTCCAGCTGGGTCATGTCGTCTTCTCCTATTGCTTTCATGATGCTTTCAATTGTTTTTTTCCCTTGTTTTCTTGCTTCATATGTTTCCCCTTCAGCTTCCTGTAGCCCATACACAAAGACTGACCTCACCCTTTCATTCTCCCGCTGCATATCCCTGTGTATCCCCTCATTCAATTTGATTTCCTCCATTGCAGCTTTCCTTTTTTTCAGTTTCACTAGCTAATGTACTTGGGCTCAGTGGCCTGTCATTTTCCCTTCTCGGCTTTCCCTGGGCTCTGCTGTGGTCTGTTAGGGCCTCCACATATAGCTTAGCTCTTTCATTTACTACAGTCTCCACTGATTGAGCTTCTACATGCAGTTTTGCTCCTTCTTTCCCTACAGTCCCCTTATTTGTGGCTGAGGTAGCAGTCTCTGTTGTCAATCCCAAAATGTTTAGTTCTCTAGGCTGTTTCAGATTTTTCAGTTCCTCTTCTAAACTCTGTATCCTGGCCTCTGCTGTGTGTGTGTGTGTGTACTCACCTATTTGTGGTTGCAGGGGTCGAGTCTTAGCTCCTGGCCCCGCCTCTTCACCGGTTGCTACTGGGCCCTCTCTCTCCCCGCTCCATGAGCTTTATCAAACCTCGTCTTAAAACTGTGTATGGTTCCTGCCTCCACTACGTCATTTTCTAGGCTATTCCACTGCCTTACAACTCTATGACTGAAGAAATACTTCCTAATATCTCTCTGACTCATTTGTGTCTTCAACTTCCAATTGTGGCCTCTTGTTTCTGTGTCCCCTCCCTGGAACATCCTGTCTTTGTCCACCTTGTCTATTCCATGCAGTATTTTATATGTCGTTATCATGTCTCCCCTGACCCTCCTGTCCTCCAGTGTCGTCAGGCCGATTTCCCTTAATCTTTCTTCATAGGACATTCCCCTTAGCTCTGGAACTAACCTTGTGGCAAACCTTTGTACTTTCTCTAGTTTCTTGACGTGCTTTATCAAGTGCGGGTTCCAAACAGGTGCTGCATACTCCAGTATGGGCCTGACATACACGGTGTACAGTGTCTTGAACGATTCCTTACTAAGGTATCGGAATGCTGTTCTCAGGTTTGCCAGGCGCCCATATGCTGCAGCAGTTATCTGATTGATGTGTGCTTCCGGAGACATGCTTGGTGTTATACTCACCCCAAGATCTTTCTCCTTGAGTGAGGTTTGCAGTCTTTGGCCACCTAGCCTATACTCTGTCTGTGGTCTTCTGTGCCCTTCCCCTATCTTCATGACTTTGCATTTGGCAGGATTAAATTCGAGAAGCCATTTGCTGGACCAGGTGTCCAGTCTGTCCAGGTCTCTCTGAAGTCCTGCCTGGTCCTCATCAGATTTAATTCTCCTCATTAACTTCACATCATCTGCAAACAGGGACACTTCTGAGTCTAACCCTTCCATCATGTCGTTCACATATACCAAAAATAGCACTGGTCCTAGGACCGACCCCTGTGGGACCCCGCTCGTCACAGGTGCCCACTGTGATACATCATTACGTACCATGACTCGTTGTTGCCTCCCTGTCAGGTATTCTCTGATCCATTGCAGTGCCCTTCCTGTTATATGCGCTTGATGCTCTAGCTTCTGCACTAATCTCTTGTGAGGAACTGTGTCAAAGGCCTTCTTGCAGTCCAAGAAGATGCAATCAACCCACCCCTCTCTCTCGTGTCTTACTTCTGTTATTTTATCATAAAACTCCAGAAGGTTTGTGACACAGGATTTGCCTTCCGTGAATCCGTGCTGGTTGGCATTTATACTCTTGTTCCGTTCCAGGTGCTCCACCACTCTCCTCCTGATAATCTTCTCCATAATTTTGCATACTATACACGTCAATGACACAGGTCTATAGTTTAGTGCCTCTTTTCTGTCTCCTTTTTTAAAAATTGGAACTACATTTGCCATCTTCCATACCTCAGGTAGTTGCCCAGTTTCCAGGGACGTGTTGAAGATTGTGGTTAGTGGCACGCACAACATATCTGCTCCCTCTCTAAGGACCCACGGGGAGATGTTGTCCGGTCCCATTGCCTTTGAGGTATTGATGTCCCTTATGCAGTTTCTTCACCTCCTCTTCATCTGTATG